>NC_059293.1:9523503-9556003 GCF_017591435.1 Portunus trituberculatus
ACCAAAAGAAGGCAAACATAAGTTAACTGAAAATATATATTAATAAATGAGACAAGACTATTTTTTTCAGACACATGCTGGAAAATTAGAATTATATCATAACCTCCTAAACATCTCATCAATTTGTTCCTAATAATTTCCCTGAACATTCCACCTTTTATATCAAGTAGTCGAAAACTTCAAAGTGCACATTTTGTCGAGATTACGTATGCAAGTGTTCAGAAACTTTACATGATTTTCTTCGAAGCAATAAACATATAGATTAATGGCTACATTATTTTACATTTTCACTGTTACATTCATCGCTCAGTCTTTTAGTCACAATTTTGCCTTTTAAAAAAACCGACTTCAGTTTCTAAGGCTTCAGAAACGTTGCACGAACACATTGAAGGACTAAAGATAACGGATGACAGCAATTTTGGTATTTTTAACATGAAACAATATCAGGGAACAGATCAGCTGACAAAGAGAATTGACTGATATTACACGTGTTCTGATAAAGCGTACCTTGCGTTACAGCATTTGTCGTATCTTGGTGGCGGGCATTCCATTCCACCCCGAGACAGGAAGGATTTCGATAGACGAGCGGCACTGAGAGGACATACAGAGCTGACAGACACGATTGTTTCTATCCTCGCTCATAACGCGGCAGAGAAACAAGAAGAATCTCTTTGCCTATGAAAAGGGCTCGACCACACGGAATTTAAGAGTGCTGTGAGGGAAGTATAGAAGCAAAGTACAGGTAGCGATCACTTATCCTGGATTACCTTTCGGAATTGTTGTTGCTGCTGTACCTTCCTTTATAACTTTTGTTTGTTTTAGAAATATGCAACATTTTCAAGAGTTTTTCTCATCCAATCGATTTTGGTTATTGAAAAAAACTCAAATAGAAAGATGGATAAAATGTAGACGCATTCCTTCTACAATCCTTTTGGTTGTTGGGAAAAGAAGAGATTTGACTTCTCGTTCCCCAATGAATTTATCTGTTAAAGAAATAGACAAAATTTTCACGAGTTTAAAACAGCTCAAGTGTCACCTATAACCCCGTACTTTTCCAATTGCTCGCCCTCACCACTCGCAATCAGGCAAAGTGTTTGGAGTGGAGGTGCTGCAGCCGTGACGCTTTCAATTAATGCGCAGCTCCCGAGCACCGATCATGCTGCCTATTCTCACTCTTTTGTAATTACGCTCTTTTACTGCAACGACTCGCTTAATTTCAACGTTCGTCCAGGGATCATCACTGGACATACTTCGTTGCCCGAGGGAGGAGGTGGTGGAGAAAGAAGAGGAGGAGGAGGAGGAGGAGGAGGAGGAGGAGGAGGAGGAGGAGGAGGAGGAGGAGGAGGAGGAGGAGGAGGAGGAGGAGGAGGAGGAGGAGGAGGAGGAGGAGGAGGAGGAGGAGGAGAAGGAGGAGGAGGAGAAGGAGAAGGAGAAGGAGAAGGGGAAGGGGGAGGGGGAGGAGGAGGAGAAGGAGGAGGAGGAGGAGGAAAACATACGAAAAATGAAGAGTAGCCGATTATTATCATTATTATTCTATTATCATCATCTTAGTTATTTTTTGTTGTTGTTCTTCTTCTTTCAGTGATATTTGTGGTGACCAAACAATCAAACATACATATAACACCACAGTCAAAAGATCCTATCTACTAACTACCCTTTCTGGGATCAAGATGAAGCTTTTTTTTTAATAGGAAAGAGATAAATAACAAACCATTATTCTCTCATTACCAATTCTTCTACCCAATACCATACAATCACTAGAACCATAAAAAAAAAAAAAACGGAAGGCAGGACCATTCATAAATAAACTCGAATAAATTTTAACTACATTTTATTACACCAGACATTAGAACTTTAGTTGGCAGTAAAATCAAAATAATCATGTCTGTTTTCCAAGGCTGTGCTATTTTTTATCATTTTGTCCCAGTGTAAAGTAGATATACGGAAGGCAGAGACACCATACTGGACGAAAAGGTGGAGTAGGGATGGGGGGAGTGAGAAGTGTATGGTGAGAAGGGAGAGGGAGGCTGGAGGCAAGGGAAAGTAAGCAGATGCAAAGCGGAGAGGGGGATGGGAGAGAACCACTAAATATTGGGGAAAAAGCTGCCCTCACGACCACACTGTGACTTTTTTACCTCCACTATTAAATCTCTCTCTCTCTCTCTCTCTCTCTCTCTCTCTCTCTCTCTCTCTCTCTCCATATTCATATACCCATTTATCACCAAGCCAACAAAAAGCCATAATAAGTATTTAATCCCTGGCTTTAGAGGGAACAATAATTAAGCCTAATTTAGTGCCCTTTTAGCCGTCCTAAAGTAACACTGCTGGCACGGATTTGGTTTAAAACACCTAGCTAAACTTTCTTTGGCCAAGTTACCCCTTACTCACTGGTTCTCCTTTTATATTCGAATTAACAATCGTAGAAAATTCAATAAAATAAGACCCAAGTTTTCACTTTTCTTTTTTTACATGACAATTCTTTTCTTCTTTTCTGACAGTTACATTGTATGGCTTTAGTTTTCCTTGTCTTCACCTCTCCCATCTGCAAGTTAATTTTATTAGGCATCAGTTTAGCGCTTTCTGTGTCAGTCTTCCTTTCCTGTACATTATTAGTATTAAGTTTGTCTTTTTATTCCACTCCTCAGTTCACAAGCCATTACTTTTCTATACTAGTCCTTCCGTCTTCCGTTATTTATCTTACACGGTATTTATTTATCTCTTATATTCTATCCCTTCTCTTTTTCTTCGGTAGTAAGTTTGTATGACATTAGAATTCACATATCAATCCTCCCTTCTTCAATATTCCTTCACAAATAATTTACAGCACATTACCTTTTCAATATCAATCCTTCTTTTCTTTCACATTTACCTTAGATATCCTTCGCTTGCACGTATCAGTTCCACCTTCCTCTTTTCTCTCCCCAGATGTGAGTTTTATCTTGGTTCTTTCACTCCTTCACTTTCTTTAAATAACTAATAAAACAAACTTTCCATAGCTATCCTTCAATGCTTTTACAAAATTTACCTTAAAAGACCAGCTAAATTCTTCTTTCTTTCCCCAATATTCAGTTACAAGGCCTCAGCTTTACCTTTACACTTTACTTATTTTTCCAGGCAACTTACAACACGCTATTTTTTCTCTTTCTTCTTTTCCCTTCTTCCACAAAACTTACCTTAAAAGACACACACTCTCTCATAACATTACCAGTCCCTCCTTTCTTCCCTCTCCTGAAAACAAATTATTTTCCCTCATTCCTCTTTACCTCCCTACCTCCCCCCTTACTTCTCTACCTTTCCCATACATAACCTACACATTTCCCTCACCTCCCTGTCTTCCTTTTCACCTCCTGACCTTCCTGTCTTTCACCTTCAGCTCCCCACTTTCCCCTATCTTCTTTTTTGCTCCCTCACATCCTCTCCTTTCCCCTTACCTCCCCTACTCTTCCCTCATCTCCCCTCCCAGCAGTCCACGTCTAAACCTCGAAAAGTCTTGTTAAATTTATTCAACAAAAATATCTGCAAACTTTTCCCCTTGGTGGCATCAAATCACTGCACTTTCTACGTTACCAAGGTCTGCTATTTTCTTTCCTTTCCTTCTTTTTCTACCTCGTTTTTTTTTTTTCGTCGTTCTTTGCTTCATTAGGTTTCATCATATCCTTATTTTACGTCCATACGAACATGAGTCTGACAGTGGAATGGGATTAATATGCAACTGACGTGCAGATTTCTGATTTAAGCCTCTACAAATCCTCTTATTCTTCCATGTTTTGATTTCTTTTTCATCTCTTTCTCTTTTTTTTTTTCTCTCGTCTTATTTCATTGCATTCGGAGTCCAAATCAAGACTCACCAGTGGAGATAATAAAGACTGCTTTCATTTTCCATTTTCTGTTGCTTCGCTGCGGCAGAGCTTAAGGAGTGACTCTTGCATTTCACCGTATTTTTATTTTTCCCTCTTTGATGTGCATGTTTATTCCCACGTAAAAGCGAACGTCACTTCCCTGTTTGGCCTGGCGAGAGTAAATATGTTGGGTGTCGAATGTTGCGTGTGTGTGTGTGTGTGTGTGTGTGTGTGTGTGTGTGTGTGTGTGTGTGTGTGTGTGTGTGTGTGTGTGTGTGTGTGTGTGTGTGAGAGAGAGAGAGAGAGAGAGAGAGAGAGAGAGAGAGAGAGAGAGAGAGAGAGACAGACAGACAGACAGACAGACAGACAGACAGACAGACACACACACACACACACACACACACACACACACACACACACACACACACACACACACACACAGACAGACAGACACAAAGACAGACACAAAGAGACAGACAGACAGACAGACAGATATGCAAACAAACAAATATATAGACAGACTGACAGAAAAACAAACAAAAGAAAACAGACAAAAAAAACAAGCCCTCTCCACAAACACACACACATCATAATAGCACCAGTATTTCTTTACTTTCATCGCTTTCAACAAATTGCTTTTCACCGAGTAGCGACAGAAATTTAACCTCTAATTTTGTCTAGACGAGTGGCATGAGAGCTCCCCCCACCTCCCCATCTACCAACTCCCTGCACACCCTCCCATCTCTCCCCTTCCCCAGCTGGTAACTTGCCTTGCCAAGACGCGCCGGCGGAGTCCCAGAGCGGCAGGTGGACCAAACCTAGTTCACCGCTGGCGGAGTTTTAATTAGGAGAAGCGAGTCCTGCCACTTAGGTCGCCTCACTTACTGTTACACGCCCCTGGGTCCTGGTGGTGGTGGTGGTGGTGGTGGTGGTGGCGACTTGGAACCAGAAAGACGACGGGAAAGAAAGAAGGAATGAAAAGGAGAAGAGGGAGGAAAAAGGAGGAGGAAGAGGAGGAGAGAAAGAAGAGGAGACTAACAAAGACAACAACGATGACAAGAACGATGAGAAGAACAATGACGAAAACTTTAAGGAAGAAGACATAAAGAGAAGAAGACACAAGAGATAGACAGAACAATGAAGGAAGTGAAGACAAAGACGACTAGAATCACCAGATACACACAGGAACACAAAGAAAGAAAGCAAACCAATCCTAAGACAGACAGTATTTACGACTCAGTTTAAAAAAAAAAAGAACGACGATGGGAATAAGAAAACAGATCAAAATGGAAATCATGAAAGACAGAAATAATAAAAGACAATATACATAATGCAAAAATCAAAGGCAACAAAAGGAGAAAAAAGGCAAAGAGTGGTAGAATTATATTTGAAACTAACACAAACTAAGGAGAATAATATCTAAAGGTCAAAGGAACCGGAAACTACAGTGCAAGAGGGGACAAGGTATGGATGTTTGGTGAGCTGGTGATGACTTGGTGTGGCTGCGTGTAGGGAAAGGCTGAGGGGGAAGGAGCGGTACTGTTTGTGTCTGGGGGGCTCAGGGGGCTGGCACAGGACAAGGGGGCTGAAAAAGGTGCTCTGAAAAGAAAGTATTGGGCTTTTTTTACATTTACAGCGTAGCAACTTTGTGGAGAAAGTGTAACGTAGACGTGAAATTGTTTTATTATACAAGCCGTATCATCATTTACTTTTTTCACACACACACACACACACACACACGCGCGCGAACGTCCCTTCACCTCTCTCTCTCTCTCTCTCTCTCTCTCTCTCTCTCTCTCTCTCTCTCTCTCTCTCACGTACAATTAGTCCTGCTCTCCTTTCCAATCCGTGTTTCCAAGAGCGTGACGGAAACCTCGGATGTCGTACAATTTCCACCCAGAAGAATCAACAGGTTGGAAGCGAAGTAATTGCATTTAGTAAATTAAACTTTCTTCCGATAGTTTCATTTTATGTTTCATTTCATTTCTCTTATGCGCCAAATATCAATAAAAATCAAACTCTGGAGGAAAATATGAAGGCAATAAGCACGACAGTTTGTAAGAGAAAATGAAGCGGCACTGAAAATAATCAGTCTGTCAACCTTTTTTTTTTTTTTTTACTTTTTGAGTAATATCCGACATGAGTTTCTATTTCACCTGACATATTTATTTGACTGGCACTATCTTTTCCTCATCTATTCTTTTTTTTTTTTTTTTTTTGAGTAATATCCCACATGGGTTTCTATTTCATCCGACACATTTATTTGACTGATACTATCTTTTCCGCATCTATTTTTATCCAACACGATTCCCATTCATAACACAACGCTTGACACATCAACGCCTTGTAAACATTTCGACGAAACAAGTATCTGAGAAGAACAAAGCATCGTTGTTCATCACTAAAACCAGGATAGTGAGGGAAAAACAAAACAAAACAATATTCACTTCCGAGGAATTGAAAAAAATAAATAAATAACAGCGCCAACAAAAGTGTGACAAGCAAACAAATTTATTGCAACCAGGAAGTGCCCGTGCCTTCCTTTCAATATTCTTTTATTTCTACTTTTCTTTTTTTTTTTATTCGCCTATCTTGTTTCTAAACCACAACAAAAAACTCTACAGGTCACAGGTGACACACACACACACACACACACACACACACACACACACACACACACACACACACACAATATAACGACGTGTTCCCATTTTGTCTGTTATGTTATTGTATCCATTTACATGATGAATCTCCGGTGTGTGTGTGTGTGTGTGTGTGTGTGTGTGTGTGTGTGTGTGTGTGTGTGTGTGTGTGTGTGTGTGTGTGTGTGTGTGTGTGTGTGTGTGTGTGTGTGTTTGACGTGCCAGGGTACTTTTCTGCGGGGAATATTTTTAGATTTTTTTCATTTTCAGTTTTGAAATTATGCCAAGGAATAACAGATACCTTTTTAAAATGGAAATATTATTCATTACAACCTTTTGCGTTCCGATGTATGATTTTACACTTAATAAACACACACACACACACACACACACACACACACACACACACACACACTGGGGCTCAGAGGACTGCCGCGCGTGTAGCAGACAGGCGCCATCTTGAGGGGCAATATTGAGGGCAGCACCACCAATATGATAGAAAAGAGGCAAGATTTTCGAGGGTAATAACAAGTGGGACACAGGGGCGGGAGGCGCGGCGAGGAGAAGGTGGGTTACTTCACATTATTAAAAGATGTAGCAGAGTTTATGATGCAAATAAATACATAACCACAACTGCTGTTAATACTCTTACTATCACTATTACTAGCAACAACAACAACAACAATAACACCACCACCAACAAGAACAACAACAATAATAATAATAATAATAATAATAATAATAATAATAATAATAATAATAATAATAATAATAATAATAATAATAATAATAATGATAATAATAATAATAATAATAATAATAATACATAAACAAGATAATTATTTCAAAACAATACTGGCTTCCCTTG
Source organism: Portunus trituberculatus (assembly GCF_017591435.1). Taxonomy (NCBI): domain Eukaryota; kingdom Metazoa; phylum Arthropoda; class Malacostraca; order Decapoda; family Portunidae; genus Portunus; species Portunus trituberculatus. The sequence goes on from NC_059293.1 coordinate 9,530,853, forward strand.
TGTAGATTTTTTATGTTTGTCTTTTTATGTAACACAAGTAGCTAAGTTTTTTTTTCCCAGTTTTATGTCTCTGGGCAGTATTCCGCGCTCATTAAAAAGAATAACTTCATTAAAATAGACTAGCTGAAAATATTAGGCAAAGAAACACCCACTCACTTGTTCACTTACTCGCTCACTCATGGACTTCCTCTCACTCATTCAGTCTCCCAAAAAAATTAATTCAGTCGAAAAATTGGTGGACGCAATATTCTGGAAAATTTTGGAAGATCCTGCATCATATTCTGGAGATGGAAAGCAATAATTTGAATACGCCGCCTCTTGTCCTCGCTGGCCACATGAGGTTTTCTTAACGTGTCCTGTCTCGAGGGTGGGAAGGACGAGGGCTGCGGAGGCTAAGAGTAATGCAAGACCAGGGAAGAAAGTTAAAGCTAATGTTACTTTTCTCCAAGGCAAGGAAGGATAATTTACAACTTTAAGGACAGTTTCACTTCAAGACTAAGGGGTAAATTGACGAAAGCTAAGGAAGGTTTCAAGACACTTCTTATATTATGGATAATCTCTATTTTTGCTGTACTCTATTAGGACCTACGTAGTGAGCCTTTTTTTATAGTTTTGTGCCTTTCAAGACTAGGGATACAAATTCAGTAAAGCTAATAGTGAAGTGGGAGGTTTCGAAACACTTTTCACAATTTGAATCATCTTTTTTTTGACAGAACTTTATGGAATTGGTGCCTTTAGCGAGCCATTCTTTCATAGTTGTTGCTTTTTGCTCCTCCAAACTACTAGATGAATTAAACTAGTAGTGGAAATTAAAATAAGGTAATGGAAGAAATGCAGATATCAAGACTTAACAAAATTCAAATAAACTTTTTTTTACTACACTACTATATTGAGACTAATACCAGTAGTGTGCCAGGAAGAAAAGGAGGTTTCAAGACTTAAGATTCCTCGAACTAGCAAGAGGACCAGCATGTAAGCGGCCCTTTTTCTTTAGTCATTTTTCTTGCGCTTGCCCAGATTCCCTACTCTTGCACAGAACAAAAATCACAATCCTTTCTTGACTCTACTACATCGAAGCTGGTACCAATGATATAGTCTGGCCATCTAGCTAAGGACACAGTGAGGAACAAAGGAGCAGGAGAAAGGTTCGTCTTTGTCTTCCTTCGCCTTGCTTGCTTGGGAAGACACACGCGGCGTCCTTGATGGATGGACACAAGCAGTAAGTTCCGGTTCATTTGATTCACATTGGAATTAACTGCAGCGTCTCCAGGTGAAATATACTGAGGCGATTTCTCTCTCTCTCTCTCTCTCTCTCTCTCTCTCTCTCTCTCTCTCTCTCTCTCTCTCTTATTCAGGTATCAAGAAAAACATTAAAAACAAGAGGAATGCAGCTTTTTCGTTTATTCTCGTATAAATGCAAATGCGGAAGCAGTCGATTGAAGGAAAATATTTACCTACACAATATAAAGTTGTTTCCGCTGCGCACGCTATTAGGATTAAGGGAGAAAAGATGTAAGGAGTGATAAACCAAAGCTATTTCAAACTTACTATGGCGTGTAAAGGAACGGGTTATATTTCCTCCTCGCGTCTGCCGTTCTAATGCAAGTTTACGGTCGATTTTTATGGTTTTATTTGCACTTGGGTTGATTCTCGGTGTAGTGGAAGGAACAATTTGAGTGCAATAAAAATCAAGGTTTGTTTTTCTAGACGTTGTATTGATTTTTTTTTTTTTCCATTTTTTATTGACTTTTCTGTTTTTCTTTATGGGTCATGGTTTTCTATCTTGCTTGTTAATCTCTCTCTCTCTCTCTCTCTCTCTCTCTCTCTCTCTCTCTCTCTCTCTCTCTCTCTCTCTCTCTCTCTCTCTCTCTCTCTCTCTCTCTCTCTCTCTCTCTCTCTCATACAAACACTGACTCACTTCCCTCTCACCCTTCCTTCCCCTCCTCTTTTCTTCCCCCTTCCTCTTTTATTTCCTCCATCCTTTTCCTCTCCTTCCTTCCCCTTCCTCTTTTATTTCCCCTCCCTCTCCCTCTCACACTATTCCCTAACCACCACCGTCGCTACCGCCACTAACCCCCCGGCCCGGCACACACAGACACGAATGTTCAGTAAACCCAACGCGACGATCTAGCTGCGGCTCTGGGTGGATCAAAAAGAACTGTAATTAAATTGGAAGAAGAGAGACCAATCGTGAAACAAAAACTTTAGTAACACCAAGGGCCGTGACAAAAATAGAGAGAAAGAGAGAGACAGCAGAGAGACAGAGATGTAAAAAAAAAACAAAAAAAACAGACAGGGGTGGAAAAATAATTGGGTAGAAAATTAATTAAGGTAGATGAAGGGGGGAGGACAAACTAAAGTAGAGTAAATGGAAAGAGTAAAACTGAGAAATTAAACCGACAGGGATGAAAAAAAAAAGTTAGAAGTAATGGGAGACGAAGGGAAAAAAACATAGTAGAATTTTTACATTTTGATGGACATGAAGAGAGAGAGAGAGAGAGAGAGAGAGAGAGAGAGAGAGAGAGAGAGAGAGAGAGAGAGAGAGAGAGAGAGAGAGAGAGAGAGAGAGAGAGAGAGAAGTTGTAAATGTACGTAGGCAAGCAGAGAGAGATAGATAGATAGGAGAGCGGAAAATTGATAAAAGAGAATGGCAAAAAGAAAAAGAAAAATATGAAAAAGAAAAATAGAAAAATTAATAAATAGACGAATGGATAGAGAAATGGTATTAATTAAAGATAGATAAAGAAAGAAAGAGATGCCAAGTCTGTTAGAAAGATCGTCGGACATTTTACTTATTACCAATGCAGTTTATTTTTATTTTCTTTATTTATACCATGTGGGCTTTTCACGGGAATTTATGGGCTACTGGGGATACTTTTTCGGGGTACCTCCTATCTCAAAGCCCACCCGCTAGGAAACCGTTGCCTTGAGTGAGGAAGCCCAACCTAAACTCCGACCGCGGACAGGATTCGAATTCGTGCCCTTGGAGACCCCTCGGACCCCAAAGCATGCATGGTTCCACTAGCATCTTAGTGTGTGTGTGTGTGTGTGTGTGTGTGTGTGTGTGTGTGTGTGTGTGTGTGTGTGTGTGTGTGTGTGTGTGTGTGTGTGTGATTGAAAGTCCTCCACGAAAATTATATGATGTCCCAGAGAGATGAATGAGTAGGACTATGATGGAGTGAGAGTGGTAGACTAATCTCTCTCTCTCTCTCTCTCTCTCTCTCTCTCTCTCTCTCTCTCTCTCTCTCTCTCTCTCTAAATGCTATCAAGGCTCGGTGGAAACACACTGCCTTAATCCACCTCAAAGAATGGTTATTTTCTACACCCTCGACGTGCTTCACTTTCTCGCGCCTCCACTCCGGACAAAACACTGCCAGGCGAACGTACTCTCGTCCTTTCCTTTTATTTTTCCTGCAAATGTAAATGCCAGATACTTTTTTAGCGCAAAAAGTACCGTTTTATGCAAGCGCAAATCCCACAAATTTTAATCCAGTTTACTGTGTATGCTTTTTTTATTGTGCTTTCAAGTTAATTCCCTTTTTTCCCCAGCACTACGTTCCCTTCTCGGTACTTCAACAATTGTAAAAAGTACAGTTTATGCATGCATGAAGCTAAAGACCTAATCTCAGTTCACCAAGCCCTTTTTTTTATTGTGCTATCAAAAATAAGAGTATTTTTTATTCAGCAAGATTTTTTTTTCTCACTAACGCTTCGTGAATGCCAGTTGTCATAGTGGTGATAGTGTTGGTGTACGTACTCTGGTGTAAAAGAAGCAAGAACTACTGCAGCTGTACCAACGATGCGACAATGCTTAGTGCGTGAATGAAGTATGTGCGCGTGTGAGAAGGGGAGTAATGTTAAGGGACGTGCGTGTAGGGAGGTTGGCTAGGACTTGGTGGGTGGGTAGATGTGTATGTGTGTGGGAGACGGAGAGGGAGGGGTTGGACGGGTAGATAAATATGTGTGTGTGTGTGTGTGTGTGTGTGTGTGTGTGTGTGTGTGTGTGTGTGTGTGTGTGTGTTTGTATTTCTCAGTCATTGGGTGTGTGGATGAGTAGAGACAATGTGTGTGTGGGTCGAGGAGCAATGGGTGGGTAGGTAGATGAGATGGAGGAGCAGAGTATGAGAGCTCAGTAAAGGAATAAAGGAAACAGGAGTCAGTGAGCGATGGACAAGTGACGCTGGAGAGAGAGAATGCGTAATGAAGTGAACCAGTGCGACGTCAACACATTTTCCTCCCTGTGATTCGAGCGACATGCTGGGCTGAGTCTCTTCACTTTCATATATAATCTCAGTACCACCGGTGACCAATGTACCAGCTTGGATGTAAAGTAATCTTCCAGCAGCTTAGTTTTTTTTTTTTTATGGAATTAGTTTGTATGTCATAGTGGATGAGGATGAGGATGTGGATGTGTCAGGCTGTTATTACTCACCAAGCTGTTTTGAACCTACTGACATCATGGAACTAAGGTTAATTTTAAGCATAGAAGCGACACAAATTGTTCTTTATAATAGTAGTAATAGTAGTGGTCTTAGTAGTAGTAGTAGTAGTAGTAGTAGTAGTAGTAGTAGTAGTAGTAGTAGTAGTATAGTAGTAGTAGCAGTAGTAGCAGTAGTAGTAGTAGTAGTAGTAGTAGTAGTAGTAGTAGTAGTAGTAGTAGTAGTATTTTATTAATAATGATAGCAATAATAATAATGATAGTGATAATAATAATAATAATAATAATAATAATAATAATAATAATAACAACAATAATAACAATAATAATAACAATGATAATAATAACTTTAATAATAATAATAACAATAATAATGATAATAATAATAATAATAATAATATATATAATAATAATAATAATAATAATAATAATGATAATAATATTAATAATAATAATAATAATAATAATAATAATAATAATAATAATAATGATAATAATAATGATAATAGCAATAGTGATAACAACAACAACAAAAACAAATAAAATAGTCAACTGACCACGAAAGTTACTTAGCACACAAGCTACACCATAGCTGCTCTCCATGCATGCACGTAGCACAGTCACACAGCGTCAACTACAAAGATGTACACAAAACGAAAGTCTAGTGTGGAAATGCGGCAACGACTCTCCAATCTGGCTTTCAAACGCCTCTATAGTTACTTACGGCGAATAAAACGTCCTGAAATGCACTGACGCGGTCTATTTGCTTCCGTGTTTATAGCCAGCGGGAAATGCGGCTCGACTTGCACACTTGCCTTACTGATTCCGTATTACCTGCCAGACTCATGTGCCGACTCGTTGCTCAGCTGACACCTTCACTGCTGGGCTTTACTGGCACGTGGACCTAATCTAACCTGAACTTTATGAGTGTGGGAAGACTTCTGAGAGTTCCCCCTTAGCTCCCTGTTACGTACGACGCTTTAAACTCCCGAACAGGATGAAGGTAAAGCAAGTTGTAAAAATGAAATCTAAGCCATCAACCTTCCTCATGATCCTGTAAGTCGTTTCCCAGTTCCCATGACCCATAATCCCCATCGTCACTGTATGTCTTAGCATCCCGAAACGCATATATTCCAAAAAGGCACTTATATATATACCCAAGACTATGATATAAAACAATTCACGCCATTAAAAGCACTGCATGAACTATTTAGAAACACTTGCACGAAATAAAAATACATTAAAAGACCAGATTTCTCAATGTACAGGCAGTGGAATCTTCAGTGGTGGCTGTAGAAAAAGTTAAATATCCCTGCGTGGTTTGTCATAAAGGAACAGTGTGCCAAGTAGCAGTCTGCAACTATCTCCATTAGCTTCCTTCTTTTCAACAGCGCCTGTAGCTATTCCAGTGCATCTCTTATACGGTGACTCAATTGAAGCTCTGCATGTTCCCTGTTAGAATCAAAGCTCGTGTTTTTCTTTTTTATAACGTTCTCCTAGTTTTTTTTTCAGCCTTTGATACAGTTTTTAAAGTATCATTCGGTGTTCCTTGTGTATTTTTTTGTTTTGTGGAGTGTTCCTTGATATGAATTAAATAAGCTCTCATATTCCATGTATTGTGGTGCACCTTTTCATTATCGTGGCACCGTATAACTTTATCGCTGCGCCATATGACTATAACTCAAGTTCATTTCTAATTATCCAAAGCCCATTCGTGTATTGGTGATCACCTCGTCCTTGATGAGATGTCCTGGTCGTATTACCTTAGTGCCATGGCAATTTTTTATTCCTGGTGAAAATTTCTTATGTCAAATTTAGCTAGCTTTTAGTTCAATTCTTCAGTGTACTGCAGGGCAATCTGTCACCGTATTTCCGTTTTGTTCCAGTAATTCATAAGAGTAATAGAGCATAAAATAGAGGAAGCTACAAGAAACCATAAGACCTTCACGTGGCTGTCTCTATATTGAACAAATTCCTTAAAGCTTACAAACTCAGTACTCAGTCTTATGCCTCTCACAACTGTTGCCAAAAATAATGATACCGGTTGTCAAAGTATTTCTAATATAAATACCATATTTTGCCTCCGCAGTAATCCACAATCCCCATAATCCCGCCAATTAATGAGGGCCACTGCCGCAGAGAAACCGTCCTGCACGTACTCAACTGAACTGGTGGTGGAAATCATGTGAAAATTCAGCAATGTTGGGTTTGATATAATAATAAATGGCCAGCTGTGTGTTCCAAACCCAGAATTGTTCGTTCCACTTGCGCGATATATAATCAATCATTTAACACGATTTATTTTTCATACACATCAGTTTGAAAATATGACCTCAAGATAACAGTACAGCAACGTTTATATATTATTTACCTCAACAACCATAACACAGTGTAGCAAGTTAAAACACAACAATCTTTGCTCACTGATGGAAACACACTATACTTCACTTCCAGCTTATTATATCTCCAGGGCAATCAACCTCAACTCTCCCTTCTCTTCACCCTCTACTCCACTGAACTCTCCTTTATTTTTTTCATTCTTCTTTCCTTCTTCTTTTTCCTATATTCTCACGCCTCCTGCCTCTTTCAATTTTTTCAATCCTTCTCTCTCTCTCTCTCTCTCTCTCTCTCTCTCTCTCTCTCTCTCTCTCTCTCTCTCTCTCTCTCTCTCTCTCTCTCTTTCTTATCCTTCTGTTCCAAACATCTTTCAAATCCTTTTATGATCCACTTTTTCCTTCGTTCACCTTTCGGCAGTCTTTCTTTTTTTCTTTCTTTCTTTTCATCCACCTCTTCCTTCACCATCCTAGTTCCTCCTCCAGTCGCCGCCTTACCTTTTGTATCGTCGTCTTTGCTTTCGCTAACTTGCAACTTCCCGCAGGTGGCGAGGAAATGAAAGAGAAGCTCCACAAGTAAAAAAAAATAATTAAATAAAAACTTTTCACGCTTCCTTGACAAAATGAAAAAAAAAAAAAAACTAAGTAACTGAAGCAGGCCTGAAGTTTCATGAACCAATAAAGGTGCAATTAAGCGGCCTCTGGGAAACTAATACTGAGTTAAACGCTTCTCGAAAAAAACTTGCTTCCTGTTTCTGAAAAGCGATACAACTGAGCCAGCTCGAGTGGCTTCAAGATACCATACACAACATACGAACATAAGAACAAACTGGTTGGTGCACGAAGCCATCACACCGACATGCGCATACTTACTTGTTTTCACCTTCATAAATGTGTCTAATCGTCTTTTAGAATTCACTAGTGACTCAACATGACAACCTAATTATTGAGTCTATTCGTATCATCTACAACACTTTGGTAAAATCTGGAACTCCCTAGGTGCTTCCGTGTTTCCATCTTCCTATGACCTGAGCACATTGAAAAGGCAGGTTTCAAGATATTTATCCCATTCTTTTGGCTAACTAGCATCTAAGTAGGCCTTTTTGTTAAGTTGTTTTTGTTGCCCTTGGCCAGATTTCTCTCCTTGCATAAAAAAAAATCGCTAGCTAATTCTTTCCTAACCTCGCGAATTCTTCCCAGCTTGCCACCTGCCCACGTTGAGAATAAACAAGACACATTACCATTTTGATTATCATTCCCCAGCTTCAGGTAATACAATGCAATTCAACGTGTGTTCTTTCCTGTAACACATTCCCAACATGAAGGCTAATTACTACTTTACTTCTCTCTCTCTCTCTCTCTCTCTCTCTCTCTCTCTCTCTCTCTCTCTCTCTCTCTCTCTCTCTCTCTCTCTCTCTCTCTCTCTCTCTCTCTCTCTCTCTCTCTCTCTCTTCATGTCCATCAAAATGGAAAAATTCATTGCGGGTGTATGTACAAATTACATATGAAGGAGTGTGAGAGATGGTGTGTGTGTGTGTGTGTGTGTGTGTGTGTGTGTGTGTGTGTGTGTGTGTGTGTGTGTGTGTGTGTGTGTGTGTGTGTGTGTGTGTGTGAAAACAGTAATATATCCATGTCTATTTTTCATCCTTCCCTCACATTAATGTCTATGAACATTAGTATTCGCAAAATAAACATTGCGCAGAAATAAGGTCGAAATTACAAAGACTTAATTACTTAATTCCAGTGACTTCCGCTGTCATCAGCAGGTTAGTGTCGCTCCGCCGCCTGCACTGCCTGTCATTATCACCAAGACATGAACGTATACAAATGAGTAAATAAATTAATAAAAATGTTGATAGACATTTAGTATTTCCTAAAATTTTACTAAAAAAAAGAAAATTCCTACTTTATATTTCTATTTACATGATTTGACGTGTGTGTGTTCCTACATACGTAATATGTGTGAAAGTTCAAATAAAGGAGAACTATATCATTTCACTTTGTATTTGTGTATATATGAGCTTTTTTTTTTTTTTTTGTCCTTTTTGTACGAGGGTGATCTCCCTGACATGTGTGTATGCATGAATGTAAGTATGAATGGCGTGTGCGTGTATTAGTGCATGTACAGCCGTTCAAAAGATTATTTATATTATCAAACGCCGGCTGTCTTGAGAATGTTTCCAGTAATTACACGTTTTTGGGAACTCTGGAAAGTAAACTATTGAAGATAAAATATTACGAGGGCACTTTTACACCAGCTTAGCGGGGTTCAGCGTGCGGCACCATAAAGAAGGTGGCACGCTACTTGCCTGCTATAATCATTCTTTATATTCCCATGACCTGCATTTAAGGGGAAGGCCGAAAAACTTGCTAGCAAAGGCGAGGGACAATGCATGAAGGTTCACCTGCTACTATAGATTCGCACAGTGGAGGTAAGAAGCAGTGTGTCCTTCAGAGAACATAATAACGTAAGAAAAGCTACAATAAGCAATGAGGTCTACAGGTGGTCACTTTATGAAATACATCCGTCAAATTTTTACTATTATCTCCATCCATACATTTGTTTAACCTTCTTTTAAACTTCTTGCACTGCGATTTCTGTACCCTGCGTTCTTAATTTCTCCAATCTACTGAAGTCTTAAAAAAAACAAGACAATTGTTATATTTTATGGAGATCAGAGCTAAAATTGAAAAAAATATGAACGCAGTGAAAGTGAAAGGTGTATGTTACTGCAACACTGTCACTATACGCTATACAGTTTAGAATTTGATTTCCTTTCAGTTGTTTCCATTAATATCACCACAGCGGATCATCCTTCTCTAATACGGTCAGTCTTCTCCACCTTCCTCTGCCGCACACACCATGCCTTCTTTCGCTGCATCTAAGTTTGCTAAAATAGACTAGGAATTGTTAATGTGCGACCGGTAAGAACTAAACATGACATGAAGTAAAGTGTTTTTAATTGTTGAGTATTGAAAGTTTTGAAATATTGGAATATCTTTAAGCCTTGGTTATTTTCTTATATATGTGTGTCTTATATATGTGAGTCGTGGGAATATGACTAACATATGAAATTATCGTATCTGCAGTTCCATTAGAAAAAGTCAAACTAATTAAACATATAAATTATGTAGATATCTTCATGTCAATCCATCCTGACTGATTCTTTTTAACCCCGCTAAGGTTATACAGTTCTTTCCTTTTTTTAAACTTTGTTCAAATTTGACATTATACCCGTCTCTCGTTTTTCTCTCTCCCTCTCCACTTTTCACTAATTAACATACAAAATCAACACAAAGTTTTACTACCCTATCTTTTTTCTATATCCAATATGTTTTTTCTTCCGTTTCTCTCATCCTACTCTATTATTTCGGGCAAATGTTAGAACGAATGCAACTTTCCGCTTGATTCCAAATCGTGCTTTTTCAGGCTTCAAATATATTTTTCGCGGCCACTCAATCACCGCCGTCAGGGAGAACTTGAAAGAGCGGAAGAAAAAGCAATTAAAACTCAGACTCCGCCACCAACAAGGGAGCAGAAAAGACCCGGGTAAGGAAGCTCCCTTCTTGCCGAGCCCTGAACCCAATTGCTGGAAAAAAGAATATAAAAGTATTGAAGTATTAAGTGTGGTGAGTGCAAATTTGAGAAAGGAGGGATAGTTTGGTGTTTCTTTGGCTTTACGTGTTTGTTTGTGCGCTTTGTGTATCTTAAGAAGATAATAGAGATGTGTGTTTGGTTCTAGCTTGTAAAAGAATGTGTAATGTGTGTTTGTGTGTGTGTGTGTGTAATTCACTGTTTGATCTGCTGTAGTCTCTGACGAGACAGCCAGACGTTACCCTACGGAACGAGCTCAGAGCTCATTATTTCCGATCTTCGGATAGGCCTGAGACCAGGCACACACCACACACCGGGACAACAAGGTCACAACTCCTCGATTTACATCCCGTACCTACTCACTGCTAGGTGAACAGCACCTACACGTGAAAGGAGACACACCCAAATATCTCCACCCGGCCGGGGAATCGAACCCCGGTCATCTGGCTTGTGAAGCCAGCGCTCTAACCACTGAGCTACCGGGCCGTGTACCGTGTGTGTGTGTGTGTGTGTGTGTGTGTGTGTGTGTGTGTGTGTGTGTGTGTGTGTGTGTGTGTGTGTGTGTGTGTGTGTGTGTGTGTGTGTGTGTGTGTGTGTGTGTGTGTGTGCTGAATTTGACGCATATAGTAAGTAAAACTACAAATCAAAAAATATAGAAAAATACGATTTATCATATACAAACTTGTCAGTGATGATTTGAGAAAAAAAAATGCGCGTTCAAAAATATCTTACATATTAGAAAGAAAAATCGAAAACAAAATAGTCATGATGGAAAGATAGTAAACCAAAATTAAACATTTCTTTTGGTACAGAAAAAAAAGTAAAAAAGAATAAAGATCATAATTAAGAAATAGTAAATATACAAATTCTGATATCCTTTAAGTGCATTTCCACTGTAGGATAGAGAGCAACACACCTTCATCTTGCGCTCAAATGGTTCTCCAACGAATTGTGAACGCCCGCACCCGCATCCTCCTTGGAAAACAATTTTATCCTAAGATCTTCTGATTTGTCTTACTTTAATTAGTTTCCCGTATGGTACCCTATATTCTTTTATTTATTAGTGTTTGGTAAGGTTATGTTATGTTACTTGAGTTTAAGTTAAGTTAGGTTTGCTAAATTATGTTACGTTAAGTTAGTTTCGTTTTCATTTCTATTGTTTTTCCTGAAGACACACTATAGTTCTTTCTCTATGAGTGTTAGGTAAGGTTACGTTAAGTTGTGTAATGTAAGGTTAGGTTAGGTTAGGTTAGCGTCTCTCCTTTCATTATCTTCCTTTTACTTCTCCCTAATATTTTGTTAGGTAATGCTTAGTCATCATGCTGGTCTCCATTTCAGTGAGGCATCCAGTGTAACTTTTATTTTGACTTCACCTAACTAAACCAAATTTAAAGTTTCTTAACTCCCCCACTGCCAATTGTTTGATGAGTTCTGCTTGGCTTTCTTTTTCTTTTACTACTCGTACCTTCGTGAAACTGAACTCTTACTCATGACATACGCAACATCTCACACAAAAATTGCTAATTACAATTAAATCCCCTCAGTAACATATACCAATATCAATATATCGGAACAGGAGTAAAATTGAGAAAATGACCTGTGCTTTCTGATATACGGTGCACTCTGCAGCAGCACACTCTCTTCACTGAAGCTCCCACGTCTCCATAACATATCAGAAGCTGCGGTCCTTCACCTCTGCGCGAGAAACTGTACTGATATAAGGAATGATGGTGATAACTATGTGTGTGTGTGTGTGTGTGTGTGTGTGTGTGTGTGTGTGTGTGTGTGTGTGTGTGTGTGTGTGTGTGTGTGTGTGTGTGTGTGTGTGTGTGTGTTGCAAGTCATAGTTATTAGTTTAAGTGAAAGATTACAAAAAAAATGACGATGTTTTTTGTATAAATTCTGTTCTTTATGTATTGTTTTATGTAGTTGATATATATCACTTCATATTGCAATTCACTTCTGTGTTATCATTATTACTATATTCATCATTATTATTGTTATTATTATCATTATTATTATTATTGTTATTATTATTATTACTATTATCATTATCATTATTATTATAATCATTATTATTATTATTATTGTTATTATCATTATAATTATTATTGCTATTATTATTATTATTATTATTATTATTATTATTATTATTATTATTATTATTATTACTATTATAATTATTATCATCATTATCAAGATCATTGTTGTTGTTGTTGCTTCTCTTCCTTATCTTTTCTTTTTCTTCATTTTCTTCCCAGTTTTCTTTTCCTTCTTTTCATACTTTTCTTTTCTTTTTTCATCTTTCCTTAGTTTCTTCTTTTCTTTCCTTTCTCTTCTTCTTGTTCTTCATGGTTTTGCTATAATCACACACAATCATCCTCTTCCTCTTCTTCCTCCTCCTCCTCCTCCTCCTCCTCCTCCTTCTCCTTCTCCTACTCCTCCTCCTCCTTCTCCTCCTCTCCTTTTCCTCTTCCTCGTCCACTCGTTCTCCCTGTGTTCGTTCTGTTTTTCTCAGCGTATCCCATTTCGCGTTGTCTTTTTCCTCCTCGCTTCCAAGAAACGAAAGCGATGATTGCGTTGATTTTCCGGACAGGAGAGAGGAGTTAGAGTGGAGCTGTGGCGTGCGCGCGCGCGCGCGAGAGAGAGAGAGAGAGAGAGAGAGAGAGAGAGAGAGAGAGAGAATAAAGGACAGTAAGAAACGAAAACAATGTGATAACAAAGTAATGGAAAAGCAGATAGTTGATGTAGATAAAAGTCAAGGATAATGAATCGTTCTCTGCGCCATATTCCCTCTCTCACTGCGACCATTTTTAAAGACTGGAGACCATTAGCTGAATTGTAAAGAGTATTTTTCCTGATGGTAATGCAGAAAACTGGTCAACATGTCACTGCAATTACAGAAACACCCTAGAAAGGCGTGTCACTTCAACCAGAGGCCTTTGGAAATAGTAAAGGTGCGGAAGAAAAGAGTTTCAGAATATGAGCCCTATCGCGTCAGTATATCTAGATGTGGCGATCCCAAATAACCTATCATCCCAATCCGAAAATTTATAAACTCTTCATTTAAAGTTCCTATTGACTTGGCATCGATAACCTAATTACTGAGCTTCTTTTCAATTCATCTACCCGTCTGTTTGAGAACGAATTTCTTCCAGTCCTTTTTGAAACCAACTTAATTAACTTTGAACTCGTGACTTCTTTTCCTATCGCGATTGCTCAACCTGAACTAACTCACTGTTGTAATGATGCGAGTGTCCGCCATTTGTTTGTATCAATGTGAAGCAGGAAGGATGTAAGCATGATAAAATAGAATGGTTCAGGATCATCAATCTTTGTCGTTTTCACTTAAAAGGTAGACAGTAAACCAGAACGGTACAGTTACATAAAGCACTACAGGAGTATCAGCCCGACCTTTGTATTATTTATAATGTCAAGCAGGAATCTGTCACGCGGCCAGAATAGTGAAATGGAATGGTTAACTCTAGGACACCACATCCAGCTCAGGCGAGGTTTGCCCACGACCAAACTCCTCGCCCTTCTGCAGGTGTGACGTAAGAGGAAGGGAAGGAAGTGCGGTGCAGTACATTAAATAACACCTTTGAATTACTACAGGAAAGGTTTAGTTAGTCTGGGTTTAGCTGCAGGAAATGGCCCTCCACGCATAACTCGCCTTGGTACACGCTGCTGACATTAATGCGCAACCGGGGAATGCAGAGAGCGGGTGACGGCCTCCATGGTGCTTGTACCAAGCGACACACAGGCTTTCCGCACGTCCCCGGGGCGCGGCAGTGCAATAATGTGATAGTGTTTCCTTGGCTGTATGAATATCCATATTTTGGTGGCGCGTCACACTCCGTGTTGGACGCCCTTGCTTCTTACAGCGGGAAGCACACCCCACTCCGTCCCGCCCCGCCCCGGCACGCCACGCCCCATCCTTCCCCTCGCCGTCCACACGAGCGATAATAGTATTATATTCATAAAACACATTTACGACGCTGTTTGTGTATTTGTGTGTGTATGATAATGTGTGTGTGTGTGTGTGTGTGTGTGTGTGTGTGTGTGTGTGTGTGTGTGTGTGTGAATATATATATATATATATATATATATATATATATATATATATATATATATATATATATATATATATATATATATATATATATATATATATATATATATATATATATATATATATATATATATATATATATATATATATATATATATATATATATATATATATATATATATATATATATATATATATATATATATATATATATATATATATATATATATATATATATATATATATATATATATATATATATATATATATATATATATATATATATATATATATATATATATATATATATATATATATATATATATATATATATATATATATATATACGATTAGTGATGCAGCCGCCATCACCGCCACCACCACCACTGCCATCTCTCAGTACTGGACAACGCTCTTTGTCCCTCCTTGATGCAGAGAGACAGCCCGCACGCCCACACGCACACGTAATTCTTTCCCTCCTTTCCCCAGTCCTCTCTCTCTCTCTCTCTCTCTCTCTCTCTCTCTCTCTCTCTCTCTCTCTCTCTCTCTCTCTCTCTCTCTCTCTCTCTCTCCACAGGGCTTTGCTTTGCGTTCGCTATGCAGTATACACTCCTTCGATTATCAACTGAAGCCCTTACTTTAACTTTCATACCTGAGATAGTTTTGAGATTTCAAGCTGCCGTTTCTGTTCCTTTTATTTCTTGTTTTATTTCTGCTTTAAGGTTACCCCAAATGGTATCGAGCCAAAGAGAACCGAGAGAGAGAGAGAGAGAGAGAGAGAGAGTCATGAATAAACACTACAATTCTCTCCTTAATTATCTGCAAATTAGATAAAACAAACAGCTTTCCAAAGTCAACAGTAACTTTCAGTAATGCAATCAGATACTTCATTATTTTTTCCCTTTTCTTTTTCTCTGTCTTCGCTGTGGAATCATTACTTACAAACTTAGGGAAAGGCATCTTGATTTTTTTTTAACCTGACGGAAAGAAGAGAGAGAAATCCTAAAAGTGATCCAATGATGCTGCGGATTTCGAGAGGTTTAAGTGTGACCCTTCCTCTTTTACTTAATCAGTATGGGAAAGCGAACCGGAGAGGCAGAGAAAGGAAGGAGAAAAAAAAGGAAGCGGAAGAAAGAAGGATAAAAGAGAAGGGGAGGAGTGAAGATGATCAGTAACGCATGGAAAAAAAGAAGAAACGATAGGAAGAAGAATAGAAGAAGAAAAAGATGAATGAAGACGAACAGTAGAGAGGAAAAAGATAGGATGAAGGAGGAGGAAAAGGAAAAAGTAACTTGAGAAGAGGAAAAGGTTATCGAGAACGGAGGAGAAGGAGAAGGAGGAAGAAGAGGAGGAGGAGGAGGAGGAGGAGGAGGAGGAGGAGGAGGAGGAGGAGGAGGAGGAAGAGGAGGAGGAGGATGACGAGGACGAGGACGAGGACGAGGACGAGGAGGAGGAGGAGAAAAGCAGCCCCATCAACTAGGCCACTCCATCCCTCACCACCTCCAACTTCCACCATCCATTATGTGGAACGTGTTGGCCTTGCAGGGACGGGGGGAGGGAGGGATGAAAGGAGAGGGAGAGGGAGAGGGAGAGGGAGTGGGAGAGTGACAGAGAAGCTCATACACGAAGGTGCTCAGACTTTCTACCGATAGATTCTGGAACACCCGTAGAGAATTACTGAAAGAGACTAGACGCGAACCCAAGCTCATTTAAGAATACCAGGAAGTCTTAGGAGCGAAAAGGAAGAAAAAAGGCGAGGAAATAGGTGGTGTACTGTTCCTTGGAATTATCTCAATCTACCCAGGACGCTGGAAACTCGAAGAACACTGGACGAAAACCTAAACTCATTAAAGAACTACAGAGACTTATACATCACACGGAATAAAAAGAGCGAGAAAGTATGTGGTGTACTTCATCGGGGAATAATCTCACTCTACCCTGGAACCTGGAAACTGGAAGAGCAACTGGCTTTGTGAACGGTACCTCTCTTCACTGCTAGAAAGGACTGAGCGAGTTCGAGCTAGCGTAGGTGTCCAGAAATTAGTTCCAGGAGACAGTAGAAAAAGTGGAAGTTAGAGGAAGCTGCGGCAATGTCTCGGTGCGCGGAAGAAAGGACACGAAAAGGAGGTCCTCCAATAAAGGCGAGTTCTTAACCCTCAGGAAAAGAAGGAGAAAGAGAGGAGAGCGAAAAAGGCAAAGACTTATGTATGGAATTGAAAGAGTCCTGGCATTGTGACGACTCCCACGCTGCACTGAATACAGATAGGAGAGATAAAGACACGGACGCTACACTAGTAAAAGAGAGTTAAATAAAAGCAAGATACTTTTTTCAAGAATTTATAGAAAAGAACGCATATTAAGGACACCACTTTGGCATAATCTTCGTCTGTCAAAAGAAAACACATGGAGGAAAAAGGGAAAATGCGTCTCATGCAGGCTTTTCCCTTTTTTTCTTTTCTTCTTGCCTTTAAAAGTGCATTTTACTTCAAAGTTTCGAAACAGCGAGGTAACGAGACGCGAGAACTCTTGTGATTCGCCGGAAAGGAAGTTTATTGCGGCTACTTTGCATCACATCGCGTGCCCCAGTTTGTGCCACAGAGAAAGAGAGAGAGAGAGAGAGAGAGAGAGAGAGAGAGAGAGAGGATATGTCACCACTGAAAAAGTATCGTGTTTTATTTGTGTGTGTGTGTGTGTGTGTGTGTGTGTGTGTGTGTGTGTGTGTGTGTGTGTGCATTGTGTGTATACACACACACACACACACACACACACACACACACACACACACACACACACACACACACACACACACACACACACACACACACACACACACACACACACACAAACACACACACACACCATCAACGCCATCACTACCACCACCACCGCCACCACTAAACACAAGAAAGGAAACACTCTGCTACATCACCACGAAACAGCCATTAAGGGGGTTAGGTGTGTTGTTGCGACTCTTTCCGATATTGCAGTCACACACACACACACACACACACACACACACACACACACACACACACACACACACACACACACACACACATTAGTATTAAAACATGGTATTGTACAGGCTTCACATATTTTCATTTACATCAAGCCTGTGAATGAGAGAGAGAGAGAGAGAGAGAGAGAGAGAGAGAGAGAGAGAGAGAGAGAGAGAGAGAGAGAGAGAGAGAGAGAGAGAGAGAGAGAGAGAGAGAGAGAGAGAGAGAGAGAGAGAGATCTTTCTATATGAATTACGCTCTTCCGAATGTCTCTTCATTTCCTTTATTTCTTCCTGGTGGTGTGTCCCTGCCTTCATCACTCACAGCAATGCATCACCCTCCACACCAACACTTGTTCTCGCTGCACCGTCTCGCTCCTCACTGAGAATCTCGTATATTTTTCTCTGCTTCATAAATTTTATCACAACTTTCTCTTAATCCGTTCAGTACCATGACGCGTTTCCATATTCATTCTCTTACTATTTGGTGATTCTATGCAGCTTCAGAAACTTACGTGGGAGATTAAAATAGTGAAGACTGTGGCCATTAATCTTTTGACCTCCATAGACCATTCCTAATGTAAATAAAATGGTCTAATTGTACACAAATCTCAAAGTAGAAATGTGTTAGAGTATTGAAAGGGTTAATTTAATCAAATAAAGCTATTTTTAATAGAAGAGGGACACTGCATAAGAGCAACTAGCCGCCGTGGTACAGTGGAACCATGCATGCTTTGGGATCCTAGAGGTCTCCAAGCGCACGGGTTCGAATCCTGTCCACGGTCTGAGTGTAGGTTGGGCTCCTTCACTCGGGGCAACGGTTTCCTAGCGGGTTGGCTTTAAGATAGGAGGTACCCTAAAGAGTATCCCCTTTAGCCCACAAATTCCCGTGAAAAGCCCACATGGTATAAAAAAAAAGAAAGATTAATTCCGTAAAGAAAAAGCTGAATGGGTAGAAATAAAAATAATTTCTTCCTCTGTTTCTAAATCTAACTTTATTGCTTCTTGTTCTATCCTATTTACTAACGCCGAAAATCTTGTTTACTTTAAAAATGCATTAAATAAACAAAGAAGCAACATTCCTCATTCTTTACAACAAATACAAATCAATAAATAAATCAAACAAATGAAAATTACCAGGTAAATTTTAAGAGTCAGCAATAGAAGAGAGGAAACACGTCTTTTTTTTTTTTAAGTAAAGAATTCGACTGGCTCCTAAATGTATGCAGGTCACTAGAGCGAAAAAAAGGTCAAAGGTAAAAGCGTTCACAGAGTTTTACAATGGGAGACAAAAAGCGCCTTTGAAACTCAGGAATACGATGAAGGGAGGATATCAGAAAATCGATAAGATATTCTACTTTTTTGTGATGAGGAAACTTGTACACTTAAGTCCTCACAGGGGTAGAGAGAGAGAGAGAGAGAGAGAGAGAGAGAGAGAGAGAGAGAGAGAGAGACTTTGTGAAAACTATAACCTTCTTTCAACAGAAACTTCAGCCAAAACTTACAAATCATGGACTCTCTCTCTCTCTCTCTCTCTCTCTCTCTCTCTCTCTCTCTCTCTCTCTCTCTTCACCCCTTTTGCAGTTCTTATCCTCTTTTTATGGCTTTTCCAAAACTCTTTCTCCTTTATCTTTCCTTCCTTGCTTCGTTCTCTCCTTGCTTTCTTCTACTCATCGTTTGTTAATTTTTCCTTCCTACATTCCTTCCTTCCTTCCTTTGTTTTTAAGTTCCTTGTTTCCTGTTTCCCTGTCTTCCTTTCTTCCTTCCCTTCATCCTTCCTTCCTTCGTCTCCTCCTTCCTTCCTTCCTTCCTTCCTTCCTTCCTATATTCCTTTAGTCTTCTCCTCTTTCTTTCTTTCTTCCCTTTCGCCGGACGGCAGACTCCAGGTCTCGAAGGAAATATTAATCAATCATTATTCTTCCTTGACTCTTTCTCGTCTCCGTCCACCCCTCTCCAGACCCTCTCACGCTCTCCTCGCCACGCACCAGCCTCCCTTCCCTCGTCAGTGGCTGAAGGATGAAGCTGAAGATGATATAGTGTGAAGGCCGAGGTGGTAGTGAAGAAAATAAGGGTTCATCATTAGTTAACGTTTATTTATCAACTACGTCACTTTGAATCGTTTTTTTATAAAGTATTTTGTCTTTCATCAGGTTCGGAAAATAAAAAGTGAAAAATTATTATTCTCAGAAAGACCTAATATAGAAATGTGGCATGTGGGTGTTGAAAATCCTTTGCGTCGCGCCAAGGATAATCAATTTATTTTTACGTCGTGAAAACATATTTCATAGAAGCATGTGATTTTCATTAATAGGTCATTTTATTTCATTTTTCTTTTTTTTTTATTCTGTAATATATAAAAATTTCCTTCACAATATCTTATTCATTTCTGGACCTTAAAAAGTGTAAAAACTTCATTTCATAAAAGTTAAAAGATAACATAGAAACGCATCTTAGTTAAAAGATAATCAATAAGCGAGTGTCATAAACCTTTTGAGATCACAGGAACGCTACAAGGATTATCATAAAATACATTAAACAAAATTGACTTATTGAAACACTACAGCACAATAATTCATATGAACTTACTATATCGATGTTTTCTTCTTTACCTTGCAAAATACACTTGAAATTTGCATGCTTAGTCTCGGCTATGTATGGGACACACCCATGGATTTGTTTAGCTGTGAGACTGGCTCGTCGTTTCACCTGAGGGTGACACTACACGAGGTGATTAACTAAGTACTTCTAGCAGGACGAGACATGAAAGGGTTAGGAAGGGCATCCATTCGGAGTAACGGCCTCAAAATTCCAAAACCTAAGTCCTTCGTGAGGAGGCACCTTGCTATTCCTGAAGAAATAGAGGAACCGAAACGTAGAAGCCATAAAAAAGGATGGTGCATTTTCTTTACGAAACACAGCTCTGCCTCGGGGTCAGCTGCCGAATGGTACGAGGCAAGGAGTATTTTTATTTGGGTACATTTCGTAACATTTCAGAAAAGCGAAAAACAAAGGACAATTTTTGATTCCTCGATGATCTGTTGGGCACGAGAGAGCTCGGGCAATAAAACTCCTCTCTTGAAGGATTACTGCAGAAATTTGGTTAGATGTTTGCCAATTACTCCCAGTAATGCATTCCTTCATGGAAATAGTGTTATGAACATGATATACAATAACAATTTCAATGTTGCACATAAGACTAACAGATTGATTTATCATATATGTATCTGTAATCATTGTCTTGCAATATATTACAATAATTACATGATATAGATAAACGGAAGCACTTTTATCATAATTTCAGTGCCTAGAGCTGCCATAATTCAGACTTGATTAACCTTATTCTCTTTTTTAAGTTAAGAATAAACTATAATTATAATCCTCATCTTTTGCAAATTACATGTGATTCAACACTCATCATTCTAAGACTAATACATCCGATCCAGCACTTTTCAAGGATACAACTTGCCTCCAAATATCTTCCTATCATGTCAGACACGTTATCCGATACTTTTCAACGCAAACGACACACGATTTGAAACATTGTTTTTTTTTATGACTAATTAAACTATATCAGTTACAACCATCAAATTTAGATATAAATCTACAATCTTGGATTTCCTATATTTGGAGAATTTTTTCGGCTGACAGCTACAAGGAATACCGTCGAAAGCAAACAACACATCATAAAAACTCGTCATTTTATAGTCCCATCACCAGCATGTATTTTTTTCTTTTTTTTATTTTCCTTTTCTGACAGGACATGTTCACCCGTCAACACACCAAGTCTTTACTGGTGTTTCCAAATCAGTCTATAGCCAACACCTTAATCTCTAAAACTTGCTTTCTGGTGGCGTCTGCGTACCTGAAGCTATGAAAAATTAACCCCTTCAATACTGAGACACATTTTTACCTTCAGATTTGAGTACGATTAGACTATTTTGTTGATATTAGGAAGGCTCTATGGAGGTCAGAGAATTAATAGCCGTAGTCTTCGCTATTTCAATTCGCACATGAGTTTCCGATGTTCTAAAAAAAAATCACCAAATAGTAAGCAAAACAAATATGGAATCACGTCATGTTACTGAAGGGATTAATAACAAAAATATTGATAATAGAAACATATCAGTATATCACGTGTTCAAACATCTAGGTATTGTTTTTACATTTATAAGAGTAGCAGAAGCAGTAAAAACAACATAATCAACCAAAACAACAATAACTATACCACCACCACCAACACTAACAACAACAACTACAACAACAACAATAACAACGACAAGCTCATCAAGACTCATATTATCATTATTATATTAGTGTGGCGGCTAAGGCTTAATTAATTTTCTTGCGCCCTGGCATTAATCGTTTAGGGCTCAGAGGTGAACTTATCAGTGAGGGCCAGGGGGAATGTCAAGAATTACACGAGCAGGAGGAGGAGGAGGAGGAGGAGGAGAAGAAGAAGAAGAGGAGGAGGAGGAGGAGGAGGAGGAGGAAGAGGAAGAAGAAGAAGAAGAAGAAGAAGAAGAAGAAGAAGAAGAAGAAGAAGAAGAAGAAGAAGAAGAAGAAGAAGAAGAAGAAGAAGAAGAAGAAGAAGAAGAAGAGGAGGAGGAGAAGAGAAAGAGGAGGAGGAGGAGGAGGAGGAGGAGAGTATAACAAGATCAAGAAGTTAAACAAGAATTAGAGCAAGAAGGAAAAAAAAGAAAACTGGACATAAGAAATTTGAAAGATGAGTAAAAAGAAAAAAAGAAATCTATTTACGTGCTGAACTGAGAGAGAGAGAGAGAGAGAGAGAGAGAGAGAGAGAGAGAGAGAGAGAGAGAGAGAGAGAGAGAGAGAGAGAGAGAGAGAGAGAGTACCATTCCCACAATTGCAATCAGGAAATCGTCGGTAATTCGAAAGTCGACCAGAATACACAACAAATTCTCCACCAAAATAGAAAATTACGTCAAAAATCG
Source organism: Portunus trituberculatus (assembly GCF_017591435.1). NCBI lineage: Eukaryota > Metazoa > Arthropoda > Malacostraca > Decapoda > Portunidae > Portunus > Portunus trituberculatus. The sequence goes on from NC_059293.1 coordinate 9,553,241, forward strand.
CCAATATTTTTTTTTTCTAACTTCGTGCACTAAATTTCTCTTATGGTGACCTAAATTTTCTGTCTTTCCTGCGGCCTTAGATGATATTACAGATGAAAGCATTAAGTCTCGTATTCTGATGTACCTCCTCGTTTAACGCCTTCAGTACTGAGACGTATTTCTTCCTTGAGTTTTGTGTATGATTAGAAGATTTTATTTTATTAGAAAGGGTCTATGGAGGTCATAAGATTAATGGCCAGAGTCTTCACTATTCTAATTCCCCACATGAGTTTCCGAAGCTGTATAAAATTGTCAAATAGTAAGTAGAATCAATATAAAAACGTGTTATGGTACTAAAGGAGTTAATTTCTTACTTTTAAAAGGATGGAATGCAAGCTATTTCAGGTTCTTGAGTATGTTTTCGTGATTTGTGTGTAGTTTAGGTTTCTTCACTAATATTTGTTGAGAATAGTTTGATGATTTTAGTTTAATCAATCTAAATGGAGTAGTTTATCTTATCTAGTTCATTTCTTTGGGTTTCTCGAGTGCGTTTTCATGATTTTAGTGGCTGTTGATGAATCTATATGTGGAAAAAATACCAGTGAGACTTTGACCAATGATTTCTATGACCTTCGGAAACCGTCGTTATGGGGGAACAGTGTTTAAGAATACGGGTTTAAGGCTCTACTACACATTGGATTATTCTCATCCAGGAAATTAGCAGTGAGTTTTATGAAGCTTACGATAATATTGTTCGCATTGAAAGAGTTAGAGAAACTTCACGATGTAATTTTCGACTTACCTATTAGTGAGAGGCTAATATTATCAGTGATCTTTTTTTTCTATTTTTCTTGCCATTTTTACTAAATATCATTCACTTAATCATTAGAAAATCTGTTTAATCTATTCCGTGTAAGAAATTCGCTGCTTAAGTTTATAAATGTCTGTGAGGAGAGAAAAAGGTTGAAATGTAGAACGGTGATGTTAGCAGGACAGAAGCCAACGACAGCTAAAAACCCACAAACACAGATTCCTAAAGTTTACGTCGCCGCAAGAAGCGAAATAAAGAAAACGTGATGAATGTGAGTAAGAAAAATGAGAAAGGAAAATGAATGAGGAAATAAGTTTAGGGTAATAAATGGAAAGTAGTTGCTAACGGAAATGAATTTAAAATAGAAAGCGAGACGAAGGAGAAGACGGAGAATGAGATGATGGAAATGAATGAGGAGATAAGCGAAAGGCGAATATACGCAGAACGGGGGATAAATATTTAAAAGTTTAGGAATCGTTACGGAGATGGATGAGGTGGGAGAACATTTTCAAAATCTTCATTGTAACTTGTTAATGAGATTTATTAAGCTAACACCACCAGGTTGAGACTGTGTGTGTGTGTGTGTGTGTGTGTGTGTGTGTGTGTGTGTGTGTGTGTGTGTGTGTGTGTGTGTGTGTTTTTTTTTTTTTTTTTTTTTTTTGTGTGTGTGTGTGTGAGTGAAGGAAAAGTAAACTACAATAGTCTTGTTCTGAATTAAGGGTAATGACACAAATACATACAGACATACGAACGGAAAAACAAAAAGTAATAGTAATGCTAAATATAACAACAACAGCAACTACTATTAATACCACCGCCACTACTACTATTACTAAAGACAACAACAACAACAACAACAACAAAAACAACAACAAAAAAAGTTATAGTCGTAAAAAGATCACAAAAAAAAAGAATACATTTACCTCCACACGTTTTTCCTTAGTGTTATTTATCGAACAACGCAAAACAGCACCACCACTTCTAGGACGCGAACCGGAGCCTACAAATTTGTCATAACAACACGTTGAAGTTACTGACAAATTGAAGTCGCTATAGCCACGGTCATGACAGGGACAAGAAGTACTAAAAATAAATTGCGGTCATAATATATAGCGTGAATTGGTGTTTAAAACCTGAAACATATTTAAGAGTATTTAGAACACCGTAGGCCTGAAGGTATTTATGAAAACAGTGTGGGTAAGTCAGAAAACAAAACAAAAAATTGTCACTTGATGTTTATGGAGATTTATTTATAAGGATTTAAAACACTGTTGGCTATTTATATGGTTTTAAACATTGCTGGTCATACAGTTTGCATGATATAGATGTGAGAATAACAGCCAAGTTAACGTGAATGAATAAATAATCACTTAAGATCGAGGTGAACTATTAAAAAATAAACAAATAATAAAAGGACACCCTGGGCCACATTGGGTATATAAGAATGGTTAGAGCACGCGTTAATATCAATCAGAAACCGCAAAACCTCCCTCAGTCCACTCAGATTAATGGAAGCAGGTCTTGAATGTTACAGAGAGCAATTCTTAATGGACATGACACTCAATCCCGCCTCCTTCAATGGCGCGTGAACAGATAAGTGGGCCATTTCGCAGCCTGATGTATACCGACCATCAAGTATTGCTCTCCTGCAGACCACACCTCACCCCGCTCACTGACGTAGGAAGTGTTTAGTTTACCCAAGAGTATCTGGAGGATGTACGAGAAGAGATACTGATGATTATTAACTGATTGTCTACTTTTTTCTTCTTCCAATAGGTAATATACTATTTTTTCTAGTCAATGTTCAAGACTTAGTGAAAATAATGAAAGTCAGGAGGCAGAGGTGACGTTGATAAAGACCAGTTAATAACCTTCCCTCACTCAAGTACATGGTAATAATTCATTGTCAGTGGCACACACATCCTGAATTACAAACGTTTCCGAGACATATTTCTTTTTTTTTTTTTGTGTGT
>NC_059293.1:9561003-9578503 GCF_017591435.1 Portunus trituberculatus
TACTCTCCTCCTGCGGCCAATTGTGTCAGGTTTCTTGGAGGCGATTAATCACTTTTTATGGCCCCGGGAAGTAACGGGTGTTGTTTTCTTCTGCCTCGTGATAAAAAATACTGTAATTTTTTTTTCTCTCTCTAGGAAAAGAACTTAATTTCAATCACTGTCTTCAAATCATAATGCTCAGTCAATCTGTTTTTTTTTTTTTGTTTGTTTGTTTGTTTTGCTTTTATACTTTGCATGAACGTTTTTTTACATTACTTCGTTTTATTGCTTTGTTCCGTCCTTCTAAATAAACAACTGAATTTCTTAGCATTACTTGCCTTCAAATTCAGATATTCATTCATTATGTTTCACCCTACATCCACTTAGATCACCTGTTTTCCTCATCGCATTTAGTTATTTTCTTTTGTATCTCAATATTCTTGTTTTCTTTCGTAAAAAAAAATGAATTTCCATTATTTATCTTCACATAACTGTATTCACTATTGATCTTTATCGTAAGCAGCACGGTCACTCATTTTTGTTCACGTATTTTATTGCGTTTCTTTGAAGTGTTGTATTGTTTTCTCTCAGAGTTTGGATTTCGATTATTTTTCTTCGTATCATTGCAATCCCTTCATCTTTTTCTTATATAACACACGCTATTTCCATCATGTTGAACTCGAGGATTCCCGAATTTCCTGTAACGCTGCTGACCATTCGAGTCTTCATAAGGAAAGAAGAAATTACGCTGCTGCCTAGACCATCTTCCTTCACGAGGTCCCTGCAAGACACAGAAAAGTTCATAGTTGTGACAATACCATGTTGGCGAGATGATGATACTGTCAACATGGAAAAAAGTAATTCTTAAATAGTGAAGGTGATAGATAAATTTCAGGTTGACTCAGGAATACATTATTTCTCTTTAAATCTTCCTCAGAAAGATACTGAAATAAAGTGTTCCTGGGTCAGCCTCAGATTTATCTACCACCTTCACTACTCAGCTATCCATATAACTATATCATAAATAGTACGTACATTAAGAATGGACAAAGGGAGGCCATTGGAATTTTTTATGTCAAAACTTTTCACATGACTTATATTTATTTCCTTCCAAGACTTACAGGTGTTCCTACTAAAAGAGGAAAACAAGGGAAGGGATTATGGGGAATGAGAAGTAGAGGTAAAGGAGGCTAGTAGTAGTAGTAGTAGTAGTAGTAGTAGTAGTAGTAGTAGTAGTAGTAGTAGTAGTAGAAGTAGCAGTAGTAGTAGTAGTAGCATTAGCTTTTTTTTTTTTTTTTTACGTAGGGAAGAGGACCAGCCAAGGGCAAATAAAAAAAAGTTAGAAAAAGGCCCACTTGAGCGCTGGCTCTCCAAAGAGTTTAAAAAGTGCCAAAACCATCAGCCAGAATTAGGGGAGCAAATGCCTCGATACCTCCCTCTTAAAAGAAGACAAGTTGTAGGAATTCGGAAATACAGATGCAGGGAGGGAGTTCCAGAGTTTACCAGTGAAAAGGATGAATGATTGAGCGTACTGGTTAACTCTTGCATTAGGGAGTTGGACAGAATAGGGATGAGAGGAAGAAGAAAGCCTTGTGCAGCGTGGCCGCAGGAGGAGGGGAGGCATGCAGTTAGCAAGATCAGTAGAACAGTTACCATGAAAATAGCGATAAAATATAGAAAGGGATGCAACATTTCGGCGGTGAGAAAGAGACTGAAGACAGTTAGTCAGAGGAGGGAGTTGATGAGACGAAGAGCTTTCGATTCCACCCTATCAAGCAAAGCTGTGTGACTGGAACCCCCAAACATGCGAAGAGTACTCCATACAGGGACGGATAAGGCCCTTATACAGAGTAAGCAGTTGGAGGGCGAGAAAAACTGTCGGAGACGCCTCAGAACACCTAATTTCATAGAAGCTGTTTTAGCAAGAGATGAGATGTGAAGTTTCCAGTTAAGATTATGAGCAAAGGACAGACCGAGGATATTCATTGTGGAAGAGGAGACAGTTGAGTGTCATTGAAGAAGAGGGATAGTTGTCTGGAAGGTTGTGTCGAGTTGATAGATGGAGGAATTGAGTTTTGAGGCATTGAAAACTACTAGATTTTCTCTGCCCCAATCGGAAATCTTAGAAAGATCGGAAGTCAGGCGTTCCGTGGCGTCCCCGCGTGATCTGTTGATTTCCTGAAGGGTTGGACGTCTCTGAAAGAACGTGGAAAGATGTAGGGTGGTATCATCAGCGTAGGAGTGGATAGGGCAAGAAGTTTGGTTAAGAAGGTCATTAATGAATAATAGAAAGAGAGTGGGTGACAGGACAGAACCCTGAGGAACACCACTATTAATAGGTTTAGGAGAAGAACAGTAGCCGTCTACCACAGCAGCAATAGAGCGGTCGGAAAGGAAACTTGAGATAAAGTTGCAGAGAGAAGGATAGAAGCCGTAGGAGGGCAGTTTTGAAATCAAAGCTTTATGCCAGACTCTATCAAAAGCTTTTGATATGTCTAACGCAACAGCAAAAGTTTCACCGAAATCTCTAAAGAGGATGACCAAGACTCAGTAAGGAAAGCCAGAAGATCACCAGTAGAGCGACCTTGACGGAAGCCATACTGGCGATCAGACAGAAGATTGTGAAGTGACAGATGTTTGAGAATCTTCCTATTCAGGATAGATTCAAAAACTTTAGACAAGCAAGAGATTAAAGCTATAGGACGGTAGTTTGAGGGGTTAGAACGGTCACCCTTTTAGGAACAGGCTGAATGTAGGCGAACTTCCAGCAGGAAGGAAAGGTAGAAGTCGATAGACAAAGTTGGAAGAGTTTGGCCAGGCAAGGTGCAAGCACAGAAGCACAGTTTTTGAGAACAATAGGAGGGACCCCATCAGGTCCATAAGCCTTCCGAGGGTTTAGGCCAGCAAGGGCATGGAAAACATCATTACGAAGAATTTTGATTGTAGACATGAAATAGTCAGAGGGAGGAGGAGAGGAGGACAAGCCCAGAATCGTCCAAGGTGGAGTTGTGAGCAAAGGTTTGAGAAAAGAGTTCAGCTTTAGAGACAGAAGAGATGGCAGTGGTGCCATCAGGATGAAATAAAGGAGGAAAGATGAAGAAGTGAAGTTATTTGAGATGTTTTTGGCTAGATGCCAGAAGTCACGAGGAGAGTTTGAGTTTGAAAGATTTTGACATTTCCTATTTATGAAAGAGTGTTTGGCAAGTTGAAGAACAGACTTGGCATGATTCCGGGCAGAGATATAAAGTGCATGAGATTCAGGAGATGGAAGGCTCAAGTACCTTTTGTGGGCAACCTCTCTATCATGTATAGCACGAGAACAGGCTGAGTTAAACCAAGGTTTAGAAGGTTTAGGTTGAGAAAAAGAATGAGGAATGTACGCCTCCATGCCAGATACTAACACCTCTGTTATGCGTTCAGCACAAAGAGATGGGTCTCTGGCACGGAAGCAATAATCATTCCAGGGAAAATCAGCATAATACCTCCTCAGGTCCCCCCAACTGTTGTTTTTAATGATATTTATAGTAGTAGTAGTAGTAGTAGTAGTAGTAGTAGTAGTAGTAGTAGTAGTAGTAGTAGTAGTAGTAGTAATAATAATAGTAATAGTAGTAATAGTAGTAGTAGTAATAAGAGCAAAAGTAGTAGTAGTAGTAGTAGTAGTAGTAGTAGTAGTAGTAGTAGTAGTAGTAGTAGTAGTAGTAGTAGTAGTAGTAGTAAGAAGAAGAAGAGGTGCAGGATCAGTTTTAGTCTTTTATCATTGTTACCACTACTACTACTACTACTACTACTACTACTACTACTACTACTACTACTACTACTACTACTACTATAAATATCATTAAAAACAACAAAAAATATAAAAAAAACACCAACAACTACAAATCACAACCAAACCAACACGATGCATCATTTCGCTCCCTCCCTCACACACACACACACACACACACACACACACACACACACAGCTCACCATTCCAGCAGATCGCCTTCCATTCCCTTTCCCTCAGTCACCCAGGCGCCGCCCCGACGGTCATTGCCCCGCGTCGCACCATCGCCACGGCCAGCCACGCCCTACTCCTTACATGTGACAACCATACGCACATGAGCTTCCTTTCCCATAGCACCACATATTTCTAGAATCCGGTGTTTTTTCATTACATTAAGTAGAATTTTTTTTATATATATAATTTAACGTTTAGTGAACACAGAATAGGATAATGAAATAGGAAAATATGGACGAAACACAAAAAGAAAATGACATTGAATTGAAACTGTAGATAAAACAACTGAATTAGAGAAAAATATAAAAACGAAACAGGAAATATAAGAGTGAAAGGAAAGATAGATAAGATAGGAATAAATAAGAAGATAAGGAAAAACACAAAAAGATAATGACATTGAATTAAAATGGTACAAGAAAAAACTAAATGAAGGAAAAATACAGAAACAAAACAAGAAATATAAGAATGAAGGGAAAGATAGATAAGATAAGAATAGATAATAAAGATGTGAACAAAACACAAGAAGATAACGACATTGAATCAAAATAGTAAAAGAAAAATAACTGAATAAGGGGAAAAACAAAAACAAAACAAAAATATATGGATGAAGGAAAAAGAGAGAAAAATAAAATACCCAGCACCAGGCACATTTCTCACACGTTTCCCATTTGTTCGCTGTATTACCACTAACTACATAAACCCAGACTCCACCCTCTCCCAACCCTTGAGTGTGTGTTTGGACAGGGAGGAAGGTGAACAGCTGCTTTCACTTTCACGTATTCGTAAACGCATTAAACTCTCGTGACGGTTTTAAAGACCATAAATATAGCAAACCCTGTTCTAAGGGATGCTTTTGCCGTATTGACGAAAATATTTCCTTGTCCCACTATCACTTCAATTACTAAAAGAAAAAAAAAAGAAAAAAAAACTCAAAGATCCTAATAACTTATACGTGTATATTTGAACAGAGGGTTAGAATCTCTCACGTTTTCTCTCGTTGCTACAAAATACAACTTGTCAGATTCCTACACATTTCAGATTTCTTGTTACACTAATACTACAATAACAAACACCATTTAAAACTCTAATAAGGAGTCTATTCGAAGAGAGAGGACTATAGTTCAGCAGAAGTCACTTAGACATTTAATTACTCTTTATTCTATACTAACGAATACCCTTCCCATTAACAATGCAGATACATTATCAAAATATCATTGAAATTATAGAAAAACACACTAGGAGACCGTAACAACTTCCCGTCCAGACTGTTGGAAGTAGAGGAGTAAAGAGTCGAGGTGTTAGGGAATACGGTATTCACTCCCCAAGCTCTTCATGGAGATGAAAGAGAAGAGCTGCGAGGGTGGAAGAAAAGGCCGGTGATGAGTGAAGGGAGAGGGAGGAAGTAATGGTACCGTCCACAGAGGCGCCAAGAAGAGTCAGTTTACGAGTACAAGGTTCCTGGTGAGTGGTGAATGGACAGGATGTGGTGCTGTAATAGTTATGACATCATTAAAGAGCGTGAGTCTGAAAAGAATGAGGCCACTGTTAATTGAATGGATAGTCAAGTTTGACTTGATGAAAACGAGTAATCATGCTCTATAAGATAATGATAACAGAATATCTAACTTTTTTAAGAATGACAACAGACATTTGCTTTGTGAAATACTCAGTAAATGTAATAAAAGGAGACTATATTACCTTGAAAAATAACTACGTATACGAGAAAGAACTTCATAAACAAGAGCTCTCGTAAACATCATATAAAGTCACAAGATCCATTGTATATATCTATCTTGCTTCCATGGCATTGCAAGCAGTGATTCCGTTGTTTGATAAAGTAGATGTGTGACATAAAAGAAACAATCACATAATAATGAAGTATCAACACTTATTCGGAAATTGATTACAAAGCCTTTGAAATCTTCATCAAAAATTCCAAGTGATATTTTATTTTTTTCGGAGCCACATATTGAGTTGGCTTTTTCTCTCCTTTTTTATGTCCTTAGTCAGACTCCTTGACACGTGAAAAAAATATTGAAACAATAAAAGAGAAAAAGAAATTAAAAGTATAGAAGATTCCATTAAGACAGGAAATCACAAGCTGGTCTGTCATGTGTCTACTTTCTGTGGGTTGAAAATATCGATATTTTCTTTCCTTTTTTCTCTCTTCCCCGATACGAGGTGACTGGTTGCCGTTAGCGGGTCGTGGCGCAGCAAAGTTTGTCCTCAAGTGGCTTGGCGAGCCATCCGTGGCGGCCAAGTTGTCTCCAAGTCTCTGGTTTCAATTTCCTGGAGGATTTGAAAACATATTTTTGAGCTGCAGAGTTGTGTCACGCTTCACCTGCGTCCCGGAACTTCCATTAAGATGTCTCGAGTCCCACCAAACTTGATATCCTGATTGAAACTCTACATTAGTAAAGACAACAATCAATTTGTGAATCATGTTGAGGATTTTTTTTTTTTTTCAGGGTACCAGCTCAGTGTCACTTTTTCTCCTCTTCTGAGATATACTCGCTTTGGGACGCACTCTGAGAACATACGCTGGAAAACCGAAAGAGATATTGTACCATCAATTTTTCTTTTCCCCTTAAAATAAGCTTTGGCTGATATGCCTTGCATTTTTCTATACTGGTAAAGAAAAGACGCTATAAGTACATAAAAACGAAAGAAAATAATACACCTGCAAGAAGACGTCAGGCCTGCATGGGGCGGTCATTATTTCTTTATTGTATACATACTATAAGTTTTTTTTACATAGGCAAAGTAATTTACCTTTGTTGAAATTGAATTCCAATTACCATTTAGCTATTCCTTCAGTCTGCATATCTGTCTGCTAGATGACTACATCCGAATCCAACCTAATTAATCTACGTATCTAGTTATTGTCTATTAACTTACTAATACCATTACTAATCTAATTATCTAGACTATTAGTAAATATTGGAGATCACGAAGGCACCCAACTAATGACTCACTCCACTTGTATTAAGAACCATTGATCATAACTCTGACATACTCATCCCTCTATCAAGCCTAACAATAATCCATAGGCCTTAACTCTTCCAACTTTGTCTATCGACTTCTACCTTTCCTTCCTGCTGGAAGTTCTCCTACATTCAGCCTGTTCCTAAAAGGCTGACCGTTCTAACTAGGGTTGTAAAATTCCCGGGAATTTTGAACTCGGAAACTTTCCAGGGGAATTTTGGGAATTTATTGGAAATTTTGGGAATATTTGGGAATTTTCGGGAACTTTCAGAAGGTTTTGAACGCCTTAAAAATTATAAAAGAAAAGAGGTGGCCCCTTATTTCTGAGGAGAATTAAAAGTCATGTGTAAAGAAAAATGTCTATTTCAAATTTTCAATCCAAATATAACTTCCTAAGCTTTAAATAATCTTATTTCAAAATGTGTGGCGTTATTCAGTATGTAAGCTGAAAACCTTGTTTGTAAACTAAAATTTTACTCAAAACTGGTACCTTAAAGTAATATGTAAGCAGAATAAGAAAGCAAAACTTATCATTAATAATCACTGGCTATGCCATACAAGTTAAAACAAAAGAGCAGATTGTCTCAATTTTTCACTATATTTATTTCTCACTTTGTTATTTGGTAACTTATGCTTCCTCTGAATCAGATAACACTGAATCTTCCATCACTTCACTGTCTGAATCCATTTCACTGGTGCAGATGGTTAAATTATCCTCGCCTATGTCATCTTCAAACAGTTTGAGATTAGAACGAATGGCCACCAACTTTTCAACTCGATCATTGGTAAGCCTGTTTCGCAGCTTTGTGTGTGTATTTCCATACATAGACCAGTTTCTTTCTGACGAAGCGGATGTTGGCGGTATCTGTGAGAGAATACTTGCTATTGATGACACTGGTTCTGAGCTGCAGAGCCCTTTCCACCAAGTTGCTTTTGAAACATGATCAGCTGACTTCCAGACACCATCTGATTTCCAAATACCATCTTTGGCACGAAATTTTGCCAGACTTCCCATCACTTCACCAACATCAAGATTCATATGAATGGCCATAGCTGATATGACAGAATATGCACTGCCAACTTGTTCTTCATCAATGTCTTGTCCTTGGCGCACAGGATCAAGGATGTTTGCTGCTGCATGTATTGGCTTTATGCAAAACTGCATTCGGTTCTCAATATATGTTGTCACAGATGCCTCTTCTGACTGGAGTAAAGGTGATGAAGGAAGAGCTACAGTTATTTTCTGCTTCAATCCAGCAAAGAGACGTGGTACATCTGAGAGCACTGCATCATCTTTTTCTATTTCCTGGATAGCAGAGGCAATAGGCTCTAGAATGGCCAGTGAGCTACTTACACGCACCCAGAAAACTTCGTTGTCTAAAATCAACTTGCGTATGTCCTTATCTACACTGAGACTTTCCATGATGACCAACTCCTGCAAGGCCTCTTTCCCTTCAATTAGACTGTTCAACATTCAGGACTATGCCTCCCCACCTTGTTTTACTAGGAAGTTTAAGAGATGAGTTTTTGCTTTTGAGTTTTTGCTTAGAGGAGAAAGTGGCCAGTACTGTTTGTTTGTGCTTGAGCTTGACATACTTGATGATCCTTTTGGCTTGTTTATCCAAGTTGTCCATAGTCTTCAGTTTCATTACATCAGAAAGGAGAAGGTTAAGGGTGTGTGCAGCACAACCAATTCCTGTTATGTGAGGAAAATTTTCACTGACAAGCTTCCAAGCAGCTTTCATGTTGGCTGCATTGTCTGTAACTACTGCAAATACCTTTTGACTGCCGACTTGTTCAATAACAGAAATCATTTCACTAGCAATGTACTCTTTTGTGTGTTGTTTATCTTTGGTGTCAGTGCTTCTGAGGAAAACTGGTTGAGGAGTTGATATTATGTAATTAATTATTGATTCTCCCCGCACATTTGACCAGCCATCTGATACTACAGAAAGACAGTCCGCATCACGAATCACTGCTGTTACTCTATCTTGAACACGCTTATATTCTGAATCTAGAAGATGAGAACTTAAAGCATGTCTTACAGGAAGCTTGTATGATGGGCGCATTTCTCTGAAAAACTTTCTCCAGTAGACGTTTTCTGTTAGCATAAGTGGTGAACCAGATGCATAAATTGCTCTTGCTAGACTTTCATCCAGTTTTTGTTTTTCATTACTGCTCATTATGTCAAAGAATCCTTTCACATTTCCTTGATATTTACCAAATGATGAAGTGCTGGAATCGCTGCATTGATCAGATTTTGCTACTGGTAAGCCTACTGTTGGTTGCTGGGCTGCTGATGCACACTCGACATGGGAATCAGGTTGGCTAACTTGGCTTCTTTGTTTCTTTATGAAACATTTCTCTAAATGTGCTGCTTGCTTTGTAGCATTTTTAGTATACTGTGCTGAACAATGCTTACAGAGATAAACAGTTTTTCCTTTTTTATTCACTTCAGTGAAATGCTTCCATACATCGCTCTTCACTCGTGGCATTCTGAAAAAAAGAAAGAAAACAAAACAAAACTTAGATTTGTGACGAACTAGTAAATGACAGTAAATCTTAATTCAGATTCACAATATATCCTACACAAGCCAGCCTTTTATTATCATAAGTTTCCCCACAAGATTATCTCCCAATATAGTTTTGTGATGATGTCATTGACCACCTCAGTGACCTCACTAACCATCCGCAGAATTAGCTGAAGCTAATGTGTGTGTATTGCAATAGGCTAAATGATAATGCAATAACCAGGGTTGGCAGTTTAAACCAAATGGTTTAAACCAAATGGTTTAAACCAAGGTTTAAACCAACCAAAAAAAACATTGTTTTTTTTGGTTTATTTGTTTTTTTTACTTTGGATTTTTAAATAATACTGACATTGGTTATGTTTACTAGAATGCTCTAAATCATAGCTAAAAACATGGTTATGGTACATGATGACCGTACATTATATTCAAATTAGGTAACTGAATAAATTGATTAACACTTGTCACTATATACAACGATCATAATCATTTCACCTTGCTAATCTGCAATCCAAAGTTCCAAACCTGTACTACACTTATTTTCAAATGTTTTCTAAACAATTTTGGATGTGGAGTGATAGAAAAAGTTAATAAAATCCACCCTCCTGGGAAAACATAAAATGGCAAGTTGGTAACACTGATGTTTGGCTGAACCAGTCTGTAGACTTGTACAGAAATCAGGTATTATACAGGATATATCCAGGAAAGCAAGCTCTCTCTCTCTCTCTCTCTCTCTCTCTCTCTCTCTCTCTCTCTCTCTCTCTCTACGATTTTTTGTATCTTGCAATTGCAAATTTATAAGAGGTTTGAGATATTGCATGTTTTACTAGTCCTACACTTTAACTTATAATTAAAAATTGTCTTAAGAGATAGAGAAGTAGTTGTTTAATAACAGCTTACTTTCTAAATCAGCCAAGGAGATATAGTTTTTTTTTTTGAGATTATGGAAAATATTTATGTTTGCTAATCCTTCTTGAAACCTATGAATAATTCGCCGTTAAACTCATATATACACAGAGGCAGAATTGCGGAAATATAATTAAAATAATACGAAAAATAAATAAACCAAAAAAACCAACAATCCATGGTTTAAGCCAAAAAAAAGCATGGTTTAAACCAAAAAAACCATGGTTTTTTTTTTTTTTAAACCATTGGTTTTTGCCAACCCTGGCAATAACTATTCATATCTTGTCAGTATTCAGCATTTAAATTGTTTATGATAGAAATAACCTTAAAAGTAATACTTTTTATAAGTGACTTACACTTATAAAATACAATACAAATTACTTATTTGACAGTTATGCAATAATTCAACTTACATTAATGATATGTAGACAGTGAGAAGGATTAAGAGGTGAGCAGGGACGGTGAATGACCACCGTGACCTCTCTGTATGCTGTTTCTGGCTGAAGTTTGTAGTGTACTGAGAGGCACAGTGAGACCCCCTTCTGAGCCTGTAGCTAATGTAAACAGGAGTAGGACGCGTTCAGTTCGTGACTCGCCGTCACTCCCGAAACAAACACCGCTGCCAGACGTACAAGCGAGCCACGCAACCACACAACTCAAACAGCTTATAACACCACACAACACACCACAACACACACAAACACTGTAACACAAACACACACAAAAAACTAACAAGCACAACAAAAACAGTAAACCCCACACAATAATATTATAAGTACAACAACTTTGACACATACACATCAAAAGCAAAAACAATCAGCCAGTGTCTCGTTCAATACACATCCATGTACTGTACTAAGTTGCTAACTGGAGTTGAAGACACTTATTTTCTACAGACTTTCTTAGAGATTGTCTCATTACAATATGCATACACACATAGGGATAATATTAGGTCATTAAAAAGTGTAATATAGTAATACAAAACTACAGCTTAATCGGGAAGTAAATATATTACTAAATCCTACCAAGAATTTGCGTAACTCAAAGCAAGCTTTTGAAGTTTTGACAGTGGTCAGTGACACCAACCTTGTAGGTATTGTAATTGTACTGAAATACATTTTTTTCAATGCTTAACTGTATCTAATTAATAAGTATATTACCTAAAATTGCTTTACTTATCAATATACAGAAAAAGTTGTGAAAAATGTGAATATTCCTGAAAACTCCCAAAATTCCCGGGCCCTGAAAATTCCCGGAAAAATTCCCTGGAAAATTTCCATTTTCCCGGAAACTTTCCCACCCTTTACAACCCTAGTTCTAACCCCTCAAACTACCGTCCTATAGCTTTAATCTCTTACTTGTCTAAAGTTCTTGAGTCTATCCTGAATAGGAAGAGTCTCAAACATCTGTCACTTCACAATCTTCTGTCTGATCGCCAATATGGCTTCCGTCAAGGTCGCTCTACTGGTGATCTTCTGGCTTTCCTTACTGAGTCTTGGTCATCCTCTTTTAGAGATTTCAGTGAAACTTTTGCTGTAGCGTTAGACATATCAAAAGCTTTTTGATAGAGTCTGGCACAAAGTTTTGATTTCAAAACTGACCTCCTACGGCTTCTATCCTTCTCTCTGCAACTTTATCTCAAGTTTCCTTTCCGACCGCTCTATTGCTGCTGTGGTAGACGGCCACTGTTCTTCTAAATCTATTAATAGTGGTGTTCCTCAGGGTTCTGTCCTGTCACCCACTCTCTTTCTATTATTCATTAATGACCTTCTTAACCAAACTTCTTGCCCTATCCACTCCTACGCTGATGATACCACCCTACATCTTTCCACGTCCTTTCAGAGACGACCAACCATTCAGGAAGTCAACAGATCACGCAGGGACACCACGGAACGCCTGACTTCCGATCTTTCTAAGATTTCCGATTGGGGCAGAGAAAATCTAGTAGTTTTCAATGCCTTAAAAAATCAATTCCTCCATCTATCAACTCGACACAACCTTCCAGACAAGTACCCCTTTTTCTTCAATGACACTCAACTGTCTCCCTCTTCCACAATGAATATCTTCGGTCTGTCCTTTGCTCATAATCTTAACTGGAAACTTCACACAGTTTTACTAGATAGGGTGGAATCAAAAACTCTTCGTCTCATCAACTCCCCCTTATCTGACTAACTGTCTTCAGCCTCTTTCTCACCGCCGGAATGTTGCATCTCTTTCTATCTATTATCGCTATTTTCATGCTAACTGTTCTACTGATCTTGCTAACTGCATGCCTCCCTTCCTCCTGTGGCCTCGCTGCACAAGGCTTTCTTCTTCCTCTCATCCCTATTTTGTCCAACTCTCTAACGCAAGAGTTAACCAGTACTCTCAATCATTCATCCCTTTCACTGGTAAACTCTGGAACTCCCTCCTGCATCTGTATTTCCGAATTCCTGTGACTTGTCTTCTTTTAAGAGGGAGGTATCGAGGCATTTGCTCCCCAACTTTGGCTGACGCTTTTACACTTTTTAGAGAGCCAGCACTCAAGTGGGCCTTATTTTTTTTATTTCTTTTTTTTTTTGCCATTGGCTGGCCCTCTTCCCTACGTAAAAAAAAAAAAAATCTTTCCTATGAGTTTAGTGATGCACTTCATGGAAACTTATACTAAAATCTAAGTATATTGCTTAGTAACAATCCCTGTTAGTTGCATGTAGCAATTCCGATGAAAAGACACGATAAGCGGTGCGACGATGGAAAAAAAATGAGACAAAGAGGGCTAGAAATTAAAAAAAGGTAATATCAAAGAAAGTTTAACGATAGAGGTGAAAGAAAATTGACGGTAAAGAACAATATGCAATGAAATTATGGAAAAAAAAGAGAATATATTTACGGAAGTGTGGAATCCGTGCATCTGTTTATCTACCAAATTATTTACCTTACATCCGACTTTACTAGTATTTCTTAACTACTTCAGTACTGGTACATATTTTTACCATGAGTTTTAAATGTTATATGACAATTTTATTTATATAAGGAAGGGTCTATGGAGGTCAGAAGATTAATGGCCAGAGACTTCACTATTTTGATTTCCACATAAGTTTCTAAAGCTGTATAAAATCACCAAATAGTAACCAGAATGAATATATAAAAAATGGTACTGAAGGGGTTAAGTAAGAGGAGTTACTGGATTGGGACAACAAAAAGGGAAAGAAGAATCTAATAGAAAGACTCACTGACATACTAGTCATGCCTACGTTTCCTACTCCATAACCAAATAATCTTCAAACTCAGCACTGACACGCTAGCAACAGAGATATCACCATGCAAACACAGACCACAACACCTACACCCTTGAGACACAAGCGCTGCGAAACTCTCAGGTCAAGGCCATCACGGGGAAGGCTCCAGCAAACAGAGTACTATCAAGAGGCGCCCCAAGACTCCACTTCAGTCGGTCGCGTGTGTTTGGGGTTTCATGAGACACGCCGCGACACAGGACCAATCTCACCCACACAGGAAGGAGGAGGCTGGTCCTGAGATGCATGGCAATTTCAAGGAAGCAGATAGGGAGCGAGTGATTGACATGGAGAGAGTGCTAGTGAGAGGGACACGAGGAAGGAGTCTATTCATGATTGATGTAAAGAAAAATATAATGGTTGTTCATGAGAAGACGGATGATAAAGGAAGAGACAGGGAGGAAGATTATAGAAGAGTGACTGCTTGGAAGACAGTGAGGGAAGAAAGATGAAGAGTCAAGGTGAAGGCAAATAATGATGTGAACCTCAGTAACAAGGATGAAGAGAAACGACAAGGTAATGAAGAGTTATGGGAGCAATACAGACGGCGAGGAGATGATACAGTAAGAGGGAGTGGCAAGGACTGATTAAAAGACAGAAGGACGTATTGGTATCTTAACATCATTTAACATTAATATTAAGTGTTATTCTAATGCTTTATGTGGATGAAATATGACAAAAAGACGTGTTTAAAGGAAACGTGTAATAGTTTAGTCTGTCTCTCCACCAAACCTGACCCATTTTCTGTGAGATGAAACTTTCTATATCGCGTTGTTAGCACAGACTCAAATATTTAATGGTTCAGCTGTAGTGCTACTGATTACATGAGGAATTGCGGTTTATTACACAAAAGCAACAAGAACAAAACAACAACAATAACAAATTCACTCAAACATTTAATACGCAACACGCTAACTTCTTTCCATCTCTAATCTTCACTTATCCAAGAAAGACAACCACTAAAGATACCGATACATTTCATCAATTATTCTTCCTTCCATACGACTTTTTTTCCAGTATTACGTTATTCAAATTCAACTTCGCTAACAGTAACGATCAATTCCATTTGCAGCGCGGAATGTCCAAATACTCTCCTCCCTTGTGCCAACTCCCATCAGAACAACTCGTGACTACCACAGCCCATGAGAGACCCTTAGATTACACCACCTCTGTGAGACAATGACCTCTTATCCCCCTCACCTCACACAGCTGCCTGTCTTTAGTACAGTCAATGTATAGTCGAGTAGTCTGCCGGCTTCACTAATTATATTTTGCGTCTTTCCTTGTGTCATCTGATCTATTATCAATATGAGACATGACTAGCAGAATTTTTACAGCAGATCAGAGGATTCAACATTATAAAAAAGTCGCAATACAAAGTGAAATCAAGCACGGAAAGTTATAGTTTGACCATCACTGCAACGTCGTGCTTCCAAAACTATTGATTGCCTTTATTCCAAACTCCCGGATGTGTCACATTCTATAAAGTTAATCTATGCTGGTCCAGTACTCTTCATGGGCGACGCAGAGACATCGGAAGCCCAATGTGTGTGGCGTGATGGCTGACGCTACAACCTTCGATCACTCAGGTTTGTGTTTCCATTGTGGAACGTTCGATTGTTCTCTTCATGTGTGAGAGTTTGGATAGTCTAAGTGTTACATATGCCCTTTTGTTATGAAGCAAGTTTGTTCACTCGCCTAACATATGCACCCACACCCACACACACACACACACACACACACACACACACACACACACACACACACACACACACACACACACACACACACACACACACACACACGGTTATAAGAGATCATTAATTATTTTTTTGTTTCCGAGGGAAAGATTTATTATACACCTTTGAATATTACTTGACTTAAAGATGAAGCAGCGCGACGCCAAGTAAACAAGGACAAACACCTGAAGCATCACAACACCTCCAAGCTTTACAAACTTTACCTTATGGAAAGAGAAATATGGTGAGACAATAATTGAGTTCGTGTAGCTTACTCTTCCTCCTTCGCCATCTCTTTCTCTTCTTTCTCCTCTTCTTCTTCGTCTTCGCATTTCCACACTCCATCAATACTACACCGTCCTTCATTCCTAAGCCTTCCCACAACACATTTCGGCAATTGCTTCTTCTTCCTGCTTCTTCTTCCTACTTTTTTTTCCTGGTTCTTCTTTTCGCGCCGACAAATAACACTTTTGGAAAACACATAAGAACATTTCAAATTTTCCTTCGTGAATTTCCCAGTCTGCGTACCAACAGGAAGAAGCTGACAGGAATAATAGCAAGGTGAGGATAGCGCAAAAGTGAAGGTCTTTACTAAACTGAAGCGTCGTAAGGCTGCATAGCTCAGTGTTTGCGTGTCAGGAAGCGAAATGCAGACTTATTGAAAACCTTGAGAGGAAGACAAAGATGCAGACGGAGAGAAAACGAAAGACGGTGTGCATTCGATATTGCGTTAAGTTTGAAGATACAGTGCATTTTTCTTTTTTTTTTTTTTTGTTACTCGGGATTCAATTTTTCTTAGACTTTTTAGGGTAGAAAACAAAATATCTTCTCCCATGTTTATGTTTGTGATTGCATTGTGAAAAGATATTGCGTGTGTGTTTTCCAAGGCATTTATAATACTTTCATTCATTATTCCATTTATAATACTTTCATTCATTATTCCACATCAACAGATTCTACACACACACACACACACACACACACACACACACACACACACACACACACACACACACACACATACAGTTTTTCTCACCCCTCCAACTGCTTACTCTGTATAAGGGCCTTATCCGCCCGTGTATGGAGTACTCTTCGCATGGTTAGGGGGAATCCAGTCACACAATTTTACTAGATAGGGTGGAATCGAAAGCTTTTCGTTTCATCCTTTAACTAACTGTCTTCAGCCTCTTTCTCACCGCCGAAATGTTGCATATCTTTCTATCTTTTATCGCTATTTTCATGGTAACTGTTCTACTGATCTTGCTAACTGCATGCCTCCCTTCCTCCTGCGGCCACGCTGCACAAGGCTTTCTTCTTCCTCTCATCCCTTTTCTGTCCAACTCTCTAACGCAAGAGTTAACCAGTACTCTCAATCATTCATTCCTTTCACTAGTAAACTCTGGAACTCCCTCCCTGCATCTGTATTTCCGAATTCCTACGACTTATCGAGGCATTTGCTCCAGAATTTTGGCTGACGCTTTTGCACTTTTTGGAGAGCCAGCACTCATGTGGGCCTTTTTCTTTAATCCTTTCTTTTTTTTTTTTGCCCTTGGCTGGCCCTCTTCCCTACATAAACACACACACACACACACACACACACACACACACACACACACACACACACACACACACACACACACACACACACACACACACACACACACACACACACACACACATATATCTTCACGAAAAAATACGATTCTACAAGAGATATTTATAGTAGACAAAATATTCTTAATATTGTTTCCATACACAAATACTTCACGCTTCTTTTAATTTACAAATCTATTAGACACAACTCAATATTCACAGTCATTGATAATTCTGTTCATACACGCAGAAATAATGTCATTTTAAGATGCCCTACCTTTAGAACAACAATGTATAAGAATAACGTCATATGAAACGGACAGAACTTGTATAACAACCTGGCAAACGAGATCAAACTTCTTGGTAATTTCAACAAACAAACATTTAAAAACAAAATAAAGAAACATATTTTGATTGAACAAAATTTAGCATAAACTTGTACCTATGCCTTGTGTTGTGTATCCGTTTATTATTACTTTTTCCTTTTCTTTTCA
>NC_059293.1:9583503-9593503 GCF_017591435.1 Portunus trituberculatus
GAAAAAAAAGACAGCGTTGTAGAGAAGAAAAAACAGAGGAACAGAGACACAAAACGGAGGAGAACTCATGGAAGGAGGCGATATAATCAGACAGATACGAGACCCACAAGAGGAGGCGTCTGGACCCTGACAACAACTAGTGGCTGGTGTCTGTCCCTGAAGCGATCAAAAAGTTTCCTGCCACCTTCACCACCACCAGATCGCCAGCGGAGGGCAGCCAAGGAGAAAACTTCAACAGCTATCTGACCTTCTTCTGCCAATCGTTCCTCCAGACGCGGTGACAACAAGCGTTCGTAAATAAGAAATGTGTCGCCAGAGGTAAAAACGTCAACATGTCTCCAGTGTCGCAAGAACCTGGGAGAAAAAATGTTTATATCTTGCCTTGGCTTTTGCTGGTGAAGTGTCTGCGTAAATATGAGTGAGTTAATGTAGACGTGGACGTTTAAGCAGCAGACGCGTTCATCGGTGTATACGATTTTAAAGGAAACTAGGTGCCTTGATAGGGAAAGTATATTATTCAGAAGTATATCATATAGAGAGTAAAGAATAAGATCACGGAGACGAGGACAAAGAAGAAGAAAAAAGAGAAAAGAAGAACAAGAAAAAGAACAAGAATATTATGATGAGCAAGAACAAGAACATGATGAACAAAAACAAAAACAAGAAGAACAACAACAAACAAAAACAAGAACAAAAAAAAGAAAAGAAAAAAAAACATCAACATCACCGCTACCACCACCACCACCACCACCACCACCTCTAATAACAATAATAATATACCATAATGAAAAAACTTCTACATAGTAATTAGTAATGAAACAACTGGACAGCCCCAAGCAACGTAAAGGCAGGAAATTAATGTGACTCTAAACACGAGTGAGAAAGGGAAGACGGTTAGACTGCCCCAAAATAATCTAAAAGCAAATTACCTCAGACCTTATGAATAAAATAAATTACATCTTTCTAAACCCAGAGGTGCAAATACACATCATGCGTGTCTAGCTGTAGATTCCTGGCGAGTTGATAACATGTTGATTGGGGCAAAGTTACACCTGCGAGAGATAACAGATAGATGAGATAAATTTGCTGGTCGTGGAATCCTAAGAACATAACAAATCACACGAGAAATATTACCTAACCAGGTGAGAAACACAGACATACAGCCTTACTTCAAACTTGCACAGATACGAATGCTCGCTAGAATATGTGGTCAATGTTGCCACTTCCCTTTCCTTCTCCTGGTTCCTGTTTTTTTTTTTTTTTTTTTGCCTCTCTTCATTCTCGTCCTTTTCCCCTTTTCATTTTCGTTGTTGTTCATCTTTTCGCTCCTCCTTCTCCTTTTCCTATTTCTATCATTTCATTTCCTTTTCTCTTTCTTTCTTCTCCTTCTCTTTCCTCCAGTTAAGATCAGAGGTACGAGTCCATCCCATGGATCAATCACCTCACTTCCCAGCAAAACTCAAAAACAGGAAGGAATTGGTGAGTGAAGCGCCCTAAAGACAGCCCGAGTACATCATATCGAATATTCTCGATTCCCAACATCTTTACCAACGCCTGGATAACACGGGTCTACCACTGAGCGTTGCCCTGTTAAGAGAGGCGGCCTAGAAAACTGCCTTTGTACCGCGGCCGTCCATCTCAGCAGATCGCCATACGGTTTTAAGTGTTATGGCGCCATGCAATAAATTCCCAAGTCTCGGTCTCAATAAAAGCATGCATTGCCGGACATTGCTGGGGCCGAAGGAAGTTTTAAAGTCGCAAGCGTCACTAGTTCCTGCCCTTTTTAAAGATTATGTATTCATATCTGCACTGCTTTGTCTGCACGTTATTTATCCACTAATATTTCATGGGCTAATTGAAGGAACTATGGCGTTATACTAAAAGCGTCACCCTGATCTCTATTTTGGTGCCTTAAATTCAGAATAAAAGGTTAGTTCGTTACTTTAAGAATTAATAAAGGTGTCACAAGTCTTTTATTTATTACCAGTGCTATTCAGAAAACAACATATATATATATATATATATATATATATATATATATATATATATATATATATATATATATATATATATATTTTTTTTTTTTTTTTTTTTTTTTACATTACAAGGGCACTGGCCAAGGGAAAACAAAGTGTTGGAAAAAAAAATCCCGCTGGTTGCCAGGCCCTGTTAAGAGGAAAGTAGGAGAAAGAGAAAAAACAAAAAAATCTAAAAGGAGGGTCCAGTTAACGTAAGAGGTGTCTTGACACTCCTCTTTTGAAAGAGTTTAAGTCATAGGCAGGTGGAAATACAGACACAGGTAGAGAGTTCCAGAGTTTACCAGTGTAGGGAATGAAGGAGTGAAGATACTGGTTAACTCTTGCATTAGGAAGATGGACAGAATAGGGATGAGAAGAAGTAGAGAGTCTTGTGCAGCGAGGCCGCAGGAGGGGGAAGGCATGCAGTTAGCAAGTTCAGAAGAGCAGACAGCATGAAAACAGCGGTAGAAGACAGATAAAGATGCAACATTGCGGCGGTGACTTAAAGAATCAAGACAGTCAGTTAGAGGAGAAGAGTTGATAAGACGAAAAGCTTTAGATTCCACCTTGTTTAGTAAAGCTGTGTGTGGATCCCCCAGACATGAGAGCCATACTCCATACACGGGCGGATAAGGCCCTGTACAGAGCAAGCAGCTGGGAGGGAGAGAAAATGGACGAAGACGCCACAGGACACCTAACTTCTTGGAATATATATATATATATATATATATATATATATATATATATATATATATATATATATATATATATATATATATATATATATATATATATATATATATATATATATATATATATACACTGCATGGTAAATAAATTAATAAATAAAAAACAAGGCAAGTCTATTGGTGTAGAATTAGTTCATCTATTCATCACTAAATCACTTGTCCACTTCTATTTCACTATTTCATGTTAACATTAGAATAGAACATTACCTTGAAAACACGCACATATAACACACACACACACACACACACACACACACACACACACACACACACACACACACACACACACACACACACACACACACACACACACACACACACACACACACACACACACACACACACACACACACACACACACACACACACACACACGGAAATTAATATATGAATGCAAAAGGCAGTTTATCCTTTAGTCACGTGTCTCCTCAAGCTTGATGAAATGTTGAGGCACAAGTTTCGCGTATAATTTCCTGTACCACTGACACAGAGAGGAAGGACTGTAACGTTTTACTTCCTTTCAGCAAAACCTAGAATCACAAAAACAAAAATAATTTCTCTCACAATCAGAAGCGTAGGTTAAAGAGGACAGTGAGAGAGTTTAGAAGAATTAAAGTCTAAATTAAAGAAGCTGGTGAGTCTCGAAGTGCTTTAGGGAAACCAGACACATCAGGTACATTATTTTGAAACCTTTCAGACTTAATCATGGATATATTCAATTAGTCAGTTAGTGAAGGTGATCAGACAAGGAGGCTCCCTGCTGCCCCACACCGCACACACCTGGCACCTGAATGACAGTCTGGTCGACACGTGCGTGACGAGACATGAAGATCTGCACATTACAATATTACTAATCATCATCATTTCACATCTGATCAACACTCGTGATGGAAAATTCGTAAAATAGAGATTCACTATCTAATATTCTTCAATATTTAAAACCATTTCCATTTCTACCTACACGGATTTATCTATTTTACATCAGCATCTCACTTAAGCAAATGAAAAAGAGTAACGACCTGAGAACTTCATGTAAATATAAACGTTTAAAAAAAAGGCAGACTACATAAATTTTCTTTCCTGCATGAAAGGTAAGAGGCGGAATTATGCATTGCTACTGACAGCTGCAAGGCGATGCTACTGCTGACAGAAATAAATTACAGATTCACGCTTTATATCACCTTATTTCACCTGAGTAGCGTTAAAGTACACAACTACTATGAGAGAGAGAGAGAGAGAGAGAGAGAGAGAGAGAGAGAGAGAGAGAGAGAGAGAGAGAGAGAGAGAGAGAGAGAGAGAGAGAGAGAGAGTCGCCATATGGACCCAAAAAAATGCTAAGATGACCCAAACACTTATGAACAAACAGACGGACAGGACAGGGAAAGAGCACACACAGGCTCGCCACTCACCATTGCATCACCACGCAGACGAATGATCCTCTCATGCACTGGGTAATGAGGAAACCAAGGGCGGGAGGGAGACTTCTTTATAACCGGCATCTGCAAGAGGAGGAGGAGGAAGAGGAAGAGGAGCGTTATGGAGTAAGCTCATTACGACCTTAATTAATAGGGTGACCTCGTTTTGCGCCGCCTGCCTGACACCAATGGCTTGAGAACATGTGGAAGAGGAAGAGGAGGAGAAGGAAGAGAAGGATCATATCGATAATGATGACGACGACTACCCAGAAGAAGAAGAAGAAAAAAGAAGAACAACAAGAAGAAGAAGATAAAAGAAGAAGAAGAAGAAGAAGAAGAAGAAGTAGAAGGAAGAGGAGGAGGAGAATGATCCAAGGCGTCAGTTCAAATCCAACCGCCGGAACCAATTTATGTGCTAAGGTGGTTGCGCTAGTGCGTGTATGGAATGGCTACTCCCAGGAACAAGAGAAACACAGCTTATAAAGATTGTGTATATTCTAGAAGACAAGGCACAGGGAAAACCTTTTGCTGACCCGGGTGGCTGGCGATGACTAACTGATGGGATACGTATCAAGTCACAAAATGACAAAATGATAAGGAGAAATGTGCTCAAAAAATACATGAATATACAATAACAGTGATAACAGTAATAACTAATAAACAGAAAAGGATCAAATAAAAAAGAAAAGCACCATCATTATAACCATCAAAAACAATATAATCAATAAAAAGAACAACAGTGACAACAACATCAACAACAACAACAACAACAACATTAACGAAAACAACAACAACAACAACAACAACAACAACAACAACAACGACGACAAGAAATAGAAAGAGAAAGATGAGGAAATAAAAAAATTATGTAAGGAGCACAAAATTTAAGATAAAAAGAAATACTATGGGCTTATGCTTTGTTGTGGAATAGGTCTGAAGAGAGAGAGAGAGAGAGAGAGAGAGAGAGAGAGAGAGAGAGAGAGAGAGAGAGAGAGAGAGAGAGAGAGAGAGAGAGAGAGAGAGAGAGAGAGAGAGAGAGAGATAGAGAGCATTTCTGTTTAATTACCTATTGAATCAGCATTTGCATTGATTTAATTACCTATTGATTCTCTCTCTCTCTCTCTGCATTCTTTAAAAGCTCTCTCTCTCTCTCTCTCTCTCTCTCTCTCTCTCTCTCTCTCTCTCTCTCTCTCTCTCTCTCTCTCTCTCTCTCTCTCTCTCTCTCTCTCTCTCTCTCTCTCTCTCTCTCAGTGAAAGAGACTCGAATGAACACTTGGAACATTAAACACAAGACGGGGAAAACTGCCATACTCAATTAATCTCCCGTCAAGGTCCTTACTGCTTCCCCTCTTCCTCTTCCTTCGCTCCTTTTGTTCCTTCATCTTCGCACACACACACACACACACACACACACACACACACACACACACACACACACACACACACACACACACACACACTCGTCTTGGTCAGCGTTGGTCTTCACATTTTGCTCTTCCTTGCTTACTAAATTTTTGTGACTTTTTATTCATTTTCTTGTTTTGTGCAGTTTTATAAAGTTATTTTCATATATATGTGTTTTGATTTATGTCTCCTTGATATTTTTCTTTATTTGTCCATTCATCTTTTCACTCTCATTTGATGTAATGCTTGGTTTTTCTTTGTTCTTCTTTTCTTATTATTCTCTTTATTCAGCTTTTTTTTTTCTTTCCCCATCCTCTTCTTCCTACTCTTGTTTTCCTCCGTCACAAAATATATTTGCCGTATTATTTCATCGTTCATTTATCTATCTCACGACCGTTTTCTTCACTTACCGCATTAGCCCTTATCCTCCCTCACTTCATCACTCATTATTCATCAATCTCATTATCCTTCAATTTCCACTTGAGAGGATATTTCTTTAATCTATTCACTTTTCCTTTTAATTCATCATTTTCCCTCATTTCTGTTTTCATCTCATTATTCAATTAGCTCTTTTTTTTTCCTCTCCTGTTCCAGCACTCCGCCTAACCCACTTATAACTTTTTTTTCTTCTATGCACACCTCCTTTCCTTTCCACGCACTTACGCTTCTAACTCCATGTCTCAGTCAAGTCTTAAACCATGTCTTCTTTCATTTACTGGTCTGCTCTTCCAACCATACCTGTCTAATCCATCCATTAACAGCTTTTGCCTCTACCCTTCTTTCTATTCACTTCTAGTCCTTTCAATACAGCTCAAGATTCAAACTATTATTTCAGCTATTATGTTTTTTTACGTACTATTTACCTAACTCAACTCTGTAAGCCACTCATAACTTCTACCAGAACTTTCCTTTTCATCCAGTCTTACTTATTAATTTCCTCAGTTGTCTCAAAACTTATCTTTCAATTTAACCAGTTATTTCGCCCCCCCCCCCTCACATATCTACCTGTTATTATCCTTATCTTATTTACTTGTCTAAGCCACTCCTAAATTTGTGGATGAACCTTTCGTGTCCACGCAATTTGACACATTTCTTTCCTCAGTTTTAGCTATGAAATTTAACTCTAATTTCAACCATTTTTAACCACACCAAAATATTACATTGTTCATCTTTCATAGTCACTCATAAGACTTACGTGAACTTTCCTCTTTTCCATGTTCCCGTATCCCTCATTCATACCCTCAATCCGGCCGCAAAACTTACTCTTCCTTCACCCAGTGCCCTGCTCCCCACACTCCCAGCTTGAGTCATGTACGAGTAATCCGCTAATAACTTTTACCTCTCCTGTTGTAACACTCTTAGTCTTTCCCCTCACGTTCCTCTCGCCGCCGGCCACCACCTGCAGCAGTCAGTGTACCAGCGCCGTGCTCTACCCTCCACCCAACTCTCCTGGACTTTGGGGGGAAAAAGAGAGAGAGAGAGAGAGAGAGAGGGAGAAAGGAAGGGAGGGAGGAGAAAATAATGCCGTTGTGTATTGCAACAAACACAGCTGCCCACACCTGAATCACTGCGGCGCGGCACGTGAGTCCAGGTGTGGAGGCAAAACTGCAGCACGGTGGATGGAGTTTGTTGTATGGAGACTGCTATATTTGTGGCGCCACTGTCCGTACGTCGGATTTTTTTTTCACATTAGAATGGTGCGGAGTTTTGCCTGTTGGTTCATACCTACATGCACACAAACGCACGCACATCCATACATACGCAGTGCATGCATACAGACATACATCTTTTAACGTACAGATAGAAGGTCACATAGATGAATATATTATCATACATACAAATTATAGACAAACTAAGAGATACATACATCCATGCATTCATACATAAGTACATATATACATACATACACACATACATATATACATACATACAGACAGGAGAGACACAGACAGACACAGACAGATTGACAAGTAAATAGATAAATGTATAAGTACAGATTAACTGAATGATGAATAGATAGACAGATATACAAACTGACAAAACACCAGATGAATAGGTAAACACTGACATGAATAGCAGAACACATCGGTAAATAAAACAGTCAGATAGAGGAAAACATAGCAAAAAAAAAGAAAAAAACAACACAGAAATACACTCCTACACGACAATTTTTGCAACACACTGTAGTGCAGACAACAAACAAAACACGTGACATTCAACACATAAAACTTCGCACCAACATTTCGTCTCAACTTTTTTTTATCTTTTTATTATTCTGGGGATTGTGAGAAGAGTACAAACATATACTTCTGAATTGCTGTACACTCTTGTATGAAAATAGTACGGCAGTCTAGAATTGTATCGCCAGCACCACATCAACACTAAAAATAAAATCGGTTTATGTGCTGAGAGTGTATTACTGTTTTATTTTTAACTTGTATTTCTTTGTACGATTTTTTTTTTTTTTTTTTTTCAGAGTTGGAAATACGATCCTTTTATTTTCCTTGTGTCTGAAGGGCTGGCTAAGAGAATGACCACTTGGAAAATGTTCAATTAAATCATTTCTCTCAATTGATTCTTTTCACTGCTGCACAATTTTTACCACAATCTATGCAATCTTTTTTTTAGGCTCATAATTAACATGAACATTTCTTGAATAATACTTCAGACTCGAAAAGACAAAGTTTACTTCATTTAATTTTTTTATTCATTTATCTATTTATATTTTTTTCATTTGTTTTATCTATTTATTTATTTATTTATTTATTTATTTATCTTTATATTTTTATTTGTCCATGCAAAGATGACATTACGGTTAAATGAATAAAATGAAAAAGAAATATATACACAAACTGCCAATAATCCTTGAGAAGAAATACAATAAAACAGTCATCGTTTTCTTTTTTTTTTTTTTTTTGCTCTTCATTTGCTTCGTTATATGCAGTTTGTGAAAAGGAGAAAAAACAATCACTTTCTGTGCGTTACGGAGAAACACTCACTCATTCAACTTTCATTTTCTCTGCCAAAAAGAAATGAAAAAGACAAACAATTTAAATGGAATAGCCCTGTTGGTGAATGAAAGTAAAATGAAGAAACACATGTCACCATTTTTTTTTTTTTTTCACATGTATAAACGTGAACATATTGACTGCACAGCAATTATAAAAGGCAAAGACACTGCACTTTTTTTCGCATAAACTTAACTACGTATCATACTACTCGTATTTCTAAACGGCGAAAATATGTTTTTATTATTAATTTTCTTTGTGTTTAAAAGACTAAGAGAATAAAGAACTAGGATGGGAAAACATACACTCCACTTCCCTCTCATAAAAAAAGACGCAAAGGGTGAAAGTACCTGTGTTGATGCATGTCACAAATATACGCAAGTAGTTTTTTACATGTATTTAATTAACTATATGCTACCAAAGAGAGAAATACTGGCTTTTATTTATTTTCTCTACGTTTATACACTGAACTTTTCGTCCCTAGCAAAACGCAAAAGGATTAAAAAAAATAATTATGTTGATGCAAGTAAGAAATAAAAACACAATCCTTTTCTTTTTTTTTCACGTGTATCTATCTATAATATGAAATGGAGAAATTACAGCTATTTAAATATTTTCTATACATCCACTCAACTTCAAACTCCCCCTATGATTAAATAAATGAACAGGTAAATGAAAGAGACTAAATAAACAGAGAACGAAATGTTAACTACTAGTGTTGATTAATGAGAACAGCCCAAAGAAATATATATAAGTAATAAAGTAATTAACTCAAGAGGGAAAAGTGAAGAGTTGAAAAAGAGAGCGAAATGAGAAAATAAGCCACTGCATAGATTGGCGCTGCAACATTCCCTCTCCCACGGTGTTTATTAAAGGGTAAACATGAAACCCACTGAGAAGAGATTAGTATTTCTGGTTTATATTTAGAATTAATAGATTTCTACCGCTCTCTCTCTCTCTCTCTCTCTCTCTCTCTCTCTCTCTCTCTCTCTCTCTCTCAAGTGGCTTATTTTTCTTTTTTTTCTCGTTATTCTCTTAATATCATAACCTTCATGTCTTCTCTTTTCATTTTGTGGCAATTTTCTCTAAATCTCCACTTTAGATGTATTATTCGTCTCTCTAGTGTTTCTGGTTTATATCTAGAATTAATAGACTTTTACCACCCACCTTCTCTCTCTCTCTCTCTCTCTCTCTCTCTCTCTCTCTCTCTCTCTCTCTCTCTCTCTCTCTCTCTCTCTCTCTTTCCACCTGCGTAAGTGTGTGTACGTGTGCGTATGTATGGATGGCTAGGATGTGTCTGTCCGTCAGGGTGAGAAATCAACAAAAAATATAAAAAAACTGTACCTCAAAAAATAACAGCGAGGATTAAAGAATACACGAGTCAACACTGGTTTAGCGGGCGGAGT
>NC_059293.1:9601003-9603503 GCF_017591435.1 Portunus trituberculatus
ATGCTCGCTTCGGGTCGCCGTCTCATCAAACAAAATTACCAAACACTTTCTCTCGCCCTCTCTCTCCTAGCTCGTCTTCCCTTCCCTTGCCTCCTTGTCTCCCGGCCGGGAACACCACGCAAGGGAGACGAAAGGGGAGTTACTGGATGCGTTTATAACATTACTTGCGTTAGTCTGAGGGAAAGTTGGTTGGCGTTAGTGAGGTTAGGTTACGTTGTGGAGTTGTAGAATGAAGTGTTTATGAGTGTGTGTATATGTTGTTGTACTGAAGTGTATTAACTGTGTATTATCTTTTTTTTTTATTTGTCATACGTGTTTAGTATTTTCCTATTCATTTGTTTATTTGTTTGTTTTGTTTGATTTTTTTCTTGTTTATGTGTATCTCATTGTTTACTTATTTTTATTTAGTAACTTTATATATTTTATTTTTTTTTTTAACCCCTTCAGTACTACGAGTTTTGGGTGTGATTAGACGATTTTATCTACATTAGGAAGTGTCTATGGTGGCCAGAAGATTAATAGCCAGATTCATCACTATTCTAATCCCCACATAAGTTTCTAAAGTTGTATAAAATCACCATATAGTAAGCAGAATGAATATGAAAACGTGTCACGGTACTCAAGAGGTTAAACACTATTCATTTAAGGGCATGAAATAATTATGAAACCAACAAAACAAGCTGCGTTCGGAAGCTAAACACGAACAGTATTTGAGATCGTCCATTCAAAAAGCTAAGCCAGAAGTGACCATGGTGAAATATATGTATAATGTTAAGTTTCGTCGAGAGCCACCACCATCATCAATATCATCACCACTAGCAGTCTTTATGAATCTTCAAGAAAAATCCTTCCTTCAAACTCCTCCACTCATTTCCGTCGCCTACGCTTTAATTCCAGAACAGTGTCAGTCATTACATTAACACCGCTCAACTTTTGCCCCAAGCATCCCACGCGTCACTCCCTTCACATTATTATACTCCCACTGCCTCCTCCTTCCTTCGTACCCTTGTCCTTCGCGCTGTCAAGATGTACAGTGAGTTATGTCAAAACTAGTGAGAGTTAGGCATGTAATAACAGAAGGAAGTTTCAAGACATTTGTCCCTGACTTTTGGTTAATTCTATACCAATCTTTAAGGGAGCTGGCATTTCAAGTGGAGCTTTTTTTTTTTTTTAATCTTTTATTGCCCATGGCTGGTTTCCCTCTTGCATAAAAAATAGAGGAAAATTAACCCTTTCACTCCTCAACAATCTCTTTATGTACTTTTAAGAGACTTCTTCATTATGTTTACGATTATCTAAGGATTCCGTAGTATAGAAGGTAAAACTAGCTTATTCTTTGACTTTTCCTGCGTGGTAGTTTTCCTATACTTTTTCCCTTTCTTCCTGATTCCTGTTTTTTTTTCTATTTCCTGATACTGTTTTCTCTACCAGACAGATTTTATTGTATTCATTTAATTTTAGCAACAAAAGTTTCCTTCCTGTTTCTGATCCTTTTAGTAGCATTTCATTTGACAGAGAAATTGTAGCAAGGAGAAGAAAGAGAGTCAAAAGGCGATCACGGAATAGTTGCAGGAGTAAAGAGTGAAAGATATAAAAAGCCTCAATCACTCTACCCATTTCACCACTAGAAGGGTTCGACCACTTTTTATCGCGGTGGTGCAATTACTACTCTCCCCATCCTCCTCCTTTTCGTTTCCTTTTTCATGTTCCCTATTTTTTTCTCTATTTTTATTTTCTTTTCCTTATTTTTCAAAGGGTGGGAATTTTATTTTTGGGATTTATATCTTTAATCAACTCCTCTGCAACTGTGTGTGTGTGTGTGTGTGTGTGTGTGTGTGTGTGTGTGTGTGTGTGTGTGTGTCTACATGTTCGACTGGTATTGCGTTGTTTGTGCGTCTGTGTGTTACTGCAAAATGTGAAAACTTCTACTGATAATAATAAAACGCAGGAGGAGGAGGAGGAGGAGGAGGAGGAGGAGGAGGAGTAAATTGAAATGAAACAAAGAAAACTGTACAACACTTATATCAAATCCTCGTATATTATTAATTTCCAGTTTATTAAAGAGAGAGAGAGAGAGAGAGAGAGAGAGAGAGAGAGAACAGGAAAATTAGCTCAGGAAGAAAGGGAAAGCATAAATACAACAAAAGGATCGAAATACAATTAATGAAGCGAGATAATTAAGTTAAGTGTCCCTCCCTTTGGATCAACATAAGGAACCAATAACAATAATAATGATAATGACAATAATAATAGTAAAAATAATAATAATAATAATAATAATAATAATGATAGTAATAATAATAATAATAATAATAATAATAATAATAATAATAATAATAATAGTAATAATAATAATCATATTAGAAATAATAATAATCATAGTAGTAGTAGTAGTAGTAGTAGTAGTAGTAGAAATAGTAGTAGTAATAAAAGTAGTAGTAATAATAATAATAATAATAATAATAATAATAATAATAATAATAATAATAATAATAGTAGT
>NC_059293.1:9611003-9638503 GCF_017591435.1 Portunus trituberculatus
ACTGTGCGTATATCTGCATAGCTAACTATCTATTTACCTATCTTTCTGTTAATCATTTTACATACTTAACCATTAAAATACATAACTATGAATTGAACTGCCTACGCATTGATCCACCCATCTATCTATCAATCTATCCATGTAACTTCCACTCTACCAACTTATCAATCTAACTCTGAATCTATCCAGCCCTCTATATACAGGTTACACGGTTCTCCTTGTTTACTTTACCCATACAGACTCTAACAAGACAAGGGACCGGAGAATAGTGTTGCCAGAAGCGCTGCCGAACAGTTCCTTCCCTAACGAACGGTTCATCAACATGCTCCTTGTTTCATTCACCCTCCGGCGGCGAGTCTGGGTGGGTATTGCTTCCTCGGGGATGGGGAGGAACATACAGGCTCGAGGTGTGTTGCAAGGCTGGTTCCTCAGTGTTAGTGATCGGGAGGTGGTGGGATGGTGAAGCTTTGGTTTGTGGAGTGACGGCTTCATTGTTTATGGACTGATTGAGTGATTGTGTGGGTCTATTTGTTTACTTGTCTGACTTAGTGACTGGGTGTGTTTGACTGTCTAAATAGTTCACTGTTTGTTTAGCTGTTTGACTGTCCGTGTGATAGCTTTCGGCCAAGTGACTGACTGAATGAATGAATGACTGCTTAACTGAAAGACTCATTCTTCCAGATTTTTGGTCTGTGCCTCTTGCGTTTTAACACTAAATGACTGACTGACTGAAAAAGGAGAGTTTTTGACTGATTAAATGACTTCCTGATATTCTGCGTGGTTAACTTAACTGCCTGCCTGAAAAATTAAATCACACACACACACACACACACACCGCGTAGTGTAGTGGTTAGCACGCTCGACTCACAATCGAGAGGGCCAGGTTCGAGTCCCGGTAAGCGGCGAAGCAAATGGGCAAGCCTCTTAATGTGTGGGGTGTGTTCACCTAGCAGTAAATAGGTACGGGATGTAACTCGAGGGGTTGTGGTCTCGCTTTCCCGGTGTGTTTTTTGTGTTGATGTGGTCTCAGTCTTACCCGAAGATCGGTCTATGAGCTCTGAGCTCGCTCCGTAATGGGGAAGACTGGCTGGGTGACCAGCAGGCGACCGAGGAGGTGAATTACACACACACACACACACACACACACACACACACACACACACACTGGAAACAAACAAAAGAGGGAAGAACTGTGCCTTACCAATTAACGTGTGATGCGCCTGTTTAACGCTACGGATTCAATAATAAATTTAGAGAGGATCGGAGACTGTAAAGGGGATTTGTATGCTAAGAAAAGAAGTTTAATCTGGATGCACTAATAGCTTTTGTGCTTTTGAATATTGCTCTGGGAATACTGAATAATATTGAAAGCACTGAAATCCATAACTCTCTCTCTCTCTCTCTCTCTCTCTCTCTCTCTCTCTCTCTCTCTCTCTCTCTCGCTCAACCAGTACGAGGAAAAAGAACGATCAAAGGATAAGCGAAGTGCACCTGCCGTGTGTCAGAAATTTAATGCCACGTCGGGTTCGTGTCTGACAAATGGCGCAAAAATAAGTTACTTTGAGCAGCGACAACCTTTATGCCGCGCTGACGTTGCTGCGCCACCTGTTACACCATGAAGGCCAGGACAGGTGTTCCGGCTGGTTGGCTGGTTGACAGACAGGCTGACTGGCTGGCTATCTAAGTGACCGACCGACTGGCACGTTGACTGAGTGACTAACTATATTATGGAGGCCGAAAGAAGTGTGTCTGTTAACTGACTGGCAAGTTGGCTCACAGGCTAAGAGAGTGGAAAAAGTGTTGAGTAGTAAGTAACTAATGGACTGGCTGCCTGAGACTGACTGACTAAACAGTGATTTATTGACTGAGATGTTCAGTAACTGTGATTCAATGATTAACTAATTCGCTGACTAAATAAATGAACGTGTGATCAACATATATTGACTAACTTAGGCTGACTCAGTGACAAACTGACTGACTCACTCATTGCCTAATTCACTCACAGAATGACTGCTAGACTGTCATATTGATTGAAATTATCTGACTAAACACCAGACTAACTAGACTGACTGAAAGACTGAGTACTTGATTAATTAATGAAATGACTAACATTAAATCATTCATACACTAACTAAGCAATTAACAGACTGAAAATGACACTGGTTCAACGACTGACGATTAACAAATAAAACACACACACACACACACACACACACACACACACACACACACACACACACACACACACACACACACACACACAAGAAAAGACAAATAGACACGAGCCAGAAAAATAACACGCGCAAGGACATATGTTACTAACACACACACACACACACACACACACACACACACACACACACACACACACACATACAGGAAGACAAAACAAAGGAGAACAAAAAGTAAAACAAACACACGCAATATATATTATGTAAAGCAAGAAGAGCCTCGAGCCTTCCTCGTCCTCTTACTCCGCCTCCTCCTCCTCTTCCTCCTCCTCCTCCACCTTCTCCACTTCTAACGCATGTCAGGTACAATGTGGATGGAATCTTCTTCATTAACATATGCTAAGAGAAATGTTTGAAGCTTATTCCTCTCTCTCTCTCTCTCTCTCTCTCTCTCTCTCTCTCTCTCTCTCTCTCTCTCTCTCTCTCTCTCTCTTACCTGCCGTCAACCTTAGGGATAACAAAGAAAAATGAATAATACAGCAGTTAGGTCAAAAGAAATTCCATGAATGAGAACAAGTAAAATTCTTGTGTTTATTTTGATCGTTGACATCCTGGAAAGAGAGAGAGAGAGAGAGAGAGAGATAAATCTCTCTCTCTCTCTCTCTCTCTCTCTCTCTCTCTCTCTCTCTCTCTCTCTCTCTCTCTCTCTCTCTCTCTCTCTCTCTCTCTCTCTCTCTCTCTGAAGGGATGATTAATGTTCAAAAGTTCCCACCTGTTTAATATGAACGTGGTGTTAATATTGAAAGGTATTCCTCCTCTCTCTCTCTCTCTCTCTCTCTCTCTCTCTCTCTCTCTCTCTCTCTCTCTCTCTCTCTCTCTCTCTCTGGCACCTCCCCATTTATATTAATATTCAGACAGACTTTTCTACCTGCCACGCTACATGATAATTACGGGAACTTTGCCTTAATGAACTACTTTTTTTTTTTTCAGTCGATTCAACAAATTTTTTTTCTCATTATTCCCTTAATAACAACTTTTTTCCCCATAGAATTTCGTTTCGTATTATTTGAAGTATTGTTCTGATTAATTTCCCATTTCTTTGCCATTTATTTTACTTATAATTGATTCATGTTTCATTTATTTAAGTTTCGTAAGTATATATTTTTTTTTTCAATTGCGATTTATTTTACAGCTCATAGTATTTGTCATCATGCGAAATTAACGAAGTCTCCATCTACATTCAAATTTTTGTGTATTTTTTTTTTTTTTTCAGATGTTCTCCTCATATTTTATTCATACATAATTCTCTTAGTGACTTTCTGCATTCTATTAATTAAGCTTCCTTCTCCATTCATATTTTAATCGTATTTCACTCCTGCTTCCACGCTTAAAACACGTTTCATATTTCTTCGCTCTTATTTGCGTCCTCTTGCCCTCACTCCCTTACACCCGCATTTGTTATTTTTGGGGGGATGTATTTGCCCTCCTCGTCTCGTCTTTGTCCTCTTCTCCAGTTCCTCACAAACGCAGTCATCTTATTCGTCGTCTCTTGTTAATTAAACTAAAAAATTCTCTTCTTCATCTATCACTGCTTAAATTATAAACTCGCATTATCTATCTATTGGTTCTTCTCCCTCTCCCACAATTTTAAAAAGAACCTCATCGTCTCTTCCTCGTCTCTGGTTTATCATATCATTAACTTCATTGTCTTCTTATCGATTCCTTTGTTCCTTAGACTTGAAATATCTCACGTCATCTTCTCGTTCCTCTTCTCGTTCCTCTTCTCTTGTTCCTTAGACTTTACAGATTCTGATCATCGTCTTTGTCTTCATCTCCACCTCCTCATCATCCTGTATTCGTCCTTATATTTTCAAGCGTTAGCGTATTTGCCCCGTCTTTTTGTGTAGGAAGAGGCACCAGACAAGGCCAACAAACTATGCAAAGAATTAAAAAAGGGCCCGCTGAGGTTCTAATTCAACAGCGATCGTCAAAATTTAATGGATAAATGTCTTGAAACTTGGTACAATTTTCTTTCCCTTGTTTTAATTGTTAATTGTTTGTATTCTCCTCGATTTCCATAACATAAAGGTGGAAGCTCAGCAAAATAGTAGGTGTAATGAATTTGGTTTATGTGTGTTCAGAGTTTGGTGATGCAGACAATCTTATCAATCAATGACTAAATGATTGATCAACAAACTAACTGGGTGACTGACTGATGACTGACAGACTGAATAATAGAGTGGCTACTGACACACACACACACACACACACACACACACACACACACACACACACACACACACAGTAAGATGAAGTGCATTATAAAAAGAAGAAAAGTCAAATCATAATATCAAATTGAGATACAAACTTCATAAAGGTAAAAAGATAAATAAAGAAAAGAAACACTAAAAATGAAACGAAAAAAAAAAAAAAACATGCACAAAAGAAACGCACAGAAATAAAAATAAATAATAAATAAGCACATGAAAGAGCGAAGCAAAAGGTGACAAAGAAGAAGACCAAACTAATTAGAGGAAAGGCAACATAAAAGATGGAAAAAAATAAATAGAGATAAATATTTAGCGACTTGCAATTCATTTCATTCCATTCAAGAGGAAGGAAAGGTGAAATTGGTTCCATTCAAGTCTCGTGTTATTAAATTATAGCATTCCTTCTCCTCATTCTCCTCCTCCTCCTTCTCCTCCTCCTCCTCTTACTTGTCATCATCTTCGTTTTCAATATCTATATCAAAATTCCTTCCCGTCAAGAAGTAGAAGAGGAGAAGGAAAATTACGAAGACTAGGAAAAGGAGAAATATGAAGAAAAATAAATGATGGAAGAGGAGAGAGAGAAGGAGGACAAAGAGGGCATGAGGGAAAACATGCGTCTAATTTCATGGAATGCCAGGAGGAGAAGGAGGAGGAGGAGGAGGAGGAGGAGGAGGAGGAGGAGGAGGAGGAGGAGGAGGAGGAGGAGGAGGAGGAGGAGGAGGAGGAGAAGGAGAAGGAGAAGGATGAGGAGGAGGAGGAGGAAGAGGAGGAGGAAGAAAATTGACGTTGACGACGAAAAGGAGGAGACAAGAGGAAAAGTAGAAAAGGAAGAAGAGAACAAGGAGGAAGACAAGAAAAAAAAACACGAGGAGGAAAAATGAAACTTGAAATTTTACACCTGACTTATTTTCTTTAACATTACAGCAAATCATTTCTCAATTTGAAAAGGAAGGAGAAGGGAACGAACTGAATACCTTGAACATGATCCTTTTTTATCACCAAAGTACATCATATTTCAGTTTAAAGGGATAATTTTGCCT
This sequence comes from Portunus trituberculatus, assembly GCF_017591435.1. Lineage (NCBI taxonomy): Eukaryota > Metazoa > Arthropoda > Malacostraca > Decapoda > Portunidae > Portunus > Portunus trituberculatus. The sequence continues at coordinate 9,616,485 of NC_059293.1, forward strand.
CATGTCTAGCTTTAAAGACAAAAAATTCACAAAAGTCTTTTTTTTTATTTATATCGTGTGGTTTTCACGGGAGTTTATGGCCTAAAGGAAATAATTTTTGGGGTACCTCCTATTTCAAAGCCCACCCGCTAGGAACCAGTTGCCCTGAGTGAGGAAGCCCAACCTGCACTCAGACCGTGGACAGGATTCGAACCTGTGCGCTTGGAGACCCCTCGGACCCCAAAGCACGCATGGTTCCACTGTACCACGGCGGGAGAGACACAGAAAGAGAGATGCGAGACAGAAACGTACAGAAAGAATAGGAAAAAAGGTACCAAAAAAAGATCAAATAAAGAAATGACAAGACACAAATAATAGAAAGGAAGATATAAAGCAGAAACGTAAGAAAAGAACGAGATAAAGATGAGAGATAAAAAGGAGGATGAATAAAGAAAAGACAAAAGTAGATACGAAAAATATAGAAAAGGTATAAAACATAAACGTAAAGAAAAAATAAATATGTAGGAGAAAAAAAGGATAAATAAAGAAAAGAGAAGAAAAAGGGAAGATGAATAAAGAAAGAAAGAGAAAACTCTCAAAAAACAAAAAAACAAGAAGAAGAAGAAGAAGAAGAAGAAGAAGAAGAAGAAATGAGATGATGATGATGATGATGATGATAATGATAAAGAAAGAAAAGAGAAGAAAAAGGGAAGATGAACAAGGAAAGGACGAGAGGACGCACGAAAAACAGAAGAAGAAGAAGAATAACAAGAACAAGAACAACAACAACAACAACAACAACAACAACAACAACAACAACAACAACAACAACAACAACAACAACAACAACAACAAGACGAAGGGGAAGATCAATAAAGAAAGAAGAGAGGAAGCACGAAGAAACAGAAAGAGAAGAAGAAGAAGAAGAAAGACAAGAGAAGAAAAAGGAAGATGGATAAAGAAAAGACGAAAAGACACACGAAAAATAAAAAAATAACAGAAGAAAAGGAAAAAATATAACGATTTGAAGGAATTCCACTACCGCAATGAAATGTTTGGCAGAAGTCAGAACCTCTCACTCTGTTCCCATCCTTCACCGGCAAGAGAGTGACGTGAACAAAGCAGCTCCCTGAGGACAAGTAAATTATGATGACTTCTGTATGACTGACAAATGGTGGCTTCCCGCTGTACACGCTTCACGGGTTTATATTAATTTTGGCTGCCCATCTTCATAAATAGGATGCTGACAAGTTCCAAGAGTTGCAAGAATGAGATGAATTATGAATTATGACACCAACAACAAAATAATAATAATATTGATGAATAGAGCAATGGTAATGATAACAAGGATAAATAGAAGATGATGATGATGATGATGATGATGATGATGATGATGATGATGATGATGATGATGGTGGTGGTGATGAAGAACAACAACAACAACAACAACAACAACAACAACAACAACAACAACAACAAAAAAAAAGAAGAAAAAGAATATGAAGGAGGAGGAGGAGGAGGAGGAGGAGGAGAAAGAAGAAGAAGAAGAAGAAAAAAAGAAAACGATGATGATGATGAGGAAGAAGAAGTTAAAAAGAAGATAAAATATGAAGAACAACAACAACAACAACAACAAGAAAGAAGACAACAACAACAAAAAAGAATAAGGACAAAAAGAAAATAAGAACAAGAACACAAAATATAAGAAAGTAAGAGAAATTGCAAAACACATCAGGCTTACACTATGAATCATAACAACAACAACAACAACAACAACAACAACAACAAGATACCACTGCTTTGTGAAATAAGGAAAATTCATGATTGTTATAAGCTCTGATGCAAAAAAGAAAGAAAGAAATAAAAACATATATAAAACGAGAAGATGAACAGGAGCAGTACGTCGGAGGAAGAGAAGGAAGGGAGAGAACTGTTAATGACTGGTTTTGTGTTGGCGGGACACTTAAAGAGTTTTAACTTTTAGATAGGGTACACTAAAATGCCCTTTAGTTATTTAAAGTTGCTAAGTGTATGTAATGTACGATGTAACTTGCTCTTGTACTTACTGTATTATTGTATAAATAAAAAAAAAAAAAAGAACGTGAGATAAGGTGGTGCAGATAAGAGAAAACAAAAAAAAACAGCAGAGATAGTGAATAATAAAAGATAATAAATAGAATTGATTTTATGTGATGTAAATAATGAAGAAAGAAAAAGAGATAAGGAAGGATAAGAAAAAAGAATAAACGGAAGAAAAAATTAAGTCAGATAATCAAAAATAATGAAAGAAAAGAGCAAAAGGAAAAGACGACAAAGAGAGAGACAATAAAGATGATAGATATAATGAAAGATAAAAAAAAAAGAGTCCTGAGGGAAAGAAAAATAGGATTAAAATACACCAATCTATATAATTAAGGAGAGATACGATAGAAAAAAACAGTGAAAAGAAGACGAAATGAAATATAAAAAAGGAGATAATGATGTGAGATATGAATAACACAATACATACATAAAAAAAAAAAAACATTTGCTGAATAAAAAGAAGAAAAAAAGATTCAAGACCTAATTACTAAGTTAATTAGGCGAAAAGGAAGGAGGGATGAAGGCAACGTGAATATAAAGGCAGCGCAGCAGAATATAAATAATACCTACACAAAAAAAAAGGAGAAAATGAGTAAGAATATAATAGAATATCTTAAAAAAAAAAAAAAAAAAGAGAACGTAGCTGGAAATACAAAAATAAAAGAAGAAAAGAACAATATACGCTAAAAATACACAACAAAATTTCATACCGTAGGAAAAGATGCAGATCAATGAAACTGAATATCAAAACAAAATATGCAAAATTGAAAAGAAGAGAAAAAGAGAAGGAAAGAAAATGTAACTTGATATATAAAGACCAACGAAGATAAAACAAAGAAGAATATCCTACAGAAAAGAGGGATGGATAACACAAGAAGCCAGTCTGGAAGAAATAAATAAAAAGAAAATAAGTAAGAAAAACAGCATAAAAGAAAACTAACAAAACTAAAAGAAGAAAATTAAGAAAATGATGAAGAAAATGAAGAAGATAAATAAAACATGAGGCAAAATTAGAATTCTAGAAGAGAGAGAGAATCTTGTTAAATGACGAAAGGAAAGAGAAAGAAGAAAGAAAAAGGAAGAAAAGAGAAGAAAATACCAGAAAAATTAAAAAAATGGTAAATAATTGACAGAAGACGATTGGAATGTCAGCACGTCCGGTTCCCCTATTATATTAGGACGGTGCCTCCTGACAGAGGAGTCAAGAGGACTTCGGTTTTGGCATTTGGGAACCGTTACCCCGAGTGGATGCCCTTCCTAACCTCGGACCGTGGCCAGGATTCGAACCCGTGCGCTTGAGAACCCTGGTAAAGCGCGCGGTCCCACTGCACCACGGCGGCCACGATTGGAATGTCAGCAAAGGAAAAAAAACTAAAAAACAAGAACAAAATCAAGAAAACGAAGAGAAAAAAGAAAAATAAGAATTACAAACGAAGAGATGAATGAAAAATAAAGGAAATGAAAGAAACTAGAAAGAAAAGAAAAACAAGAAGACGGAAAGGAAGAAATACGCAACATAAGAAGTAAAATTGGAATTCCAGCAGAGATAATAACAAAGAGAAGAAAGAAAAAAAAATAGAAACAGAAAAACAAGACAAAAGGATAAAAAAAAAAGTGAGAAAACAACAATAAAAAAAGAATCAAATAGTAACACACTAACTAAAATTAAAATGACAACAGAAAAGTAACAAATTAAAGAAAAAGAAATAAAGAAAAAAAAAACAAGACAAGGAACAAAATAAAAGCAAGGAAGCGTTACAATAAAAAAAAAACAGATAGTAACAAAAGAACTAAAACTGAAATGACAACAGGGAAAGTGACAAAGTAAAATAAAAAAGAAAAAAATGAAAAACAAGACAAAAGGAACAAAAAGATAAGAAAAACAAACATGGAATAGTAACACGAGAGCAAAGAAAGAGATAAATCAAAGGGGAAAAAAAAAAACTAAGAAAAAGAAAACCAAGACAGAAGGAAAAAAAATAAGAAAAAAACATGAATTGACAGCAAAGTGATAAACTAAAAGAAACAAAAAAAAGAAAAAAAGACAGAAGGAAGTAAATAAAGGAAAGCATAACGATAAGAAAAAAAACATGAAATAAGAACTAGAAATTAAAAAGCACACCAGACAAAGTGACAAATTAAAAAGGAAAAAAATTAAATGAATAACAAGACAGAAGGAAGAAAAAAAAAGGCAAGAAAACGTAACAATGAAACAAAATGAAAGAGTAATAAAAAAAAACTAGAAAATAAAATGACAGCAGAGAAAGAAAATAAAAAACAAAGAAAAGAAAAATAAATGCAGAAAATCACAAGGAAATTGGGACAAAAAATGCAAAAATAACAACAAAACAGAAAAAAAAAAAAGGAAGTGACAAGGAGGAGAAATAAACCTAAAGAAAGTAACAGGAGGAAGACGGAAGGGAAGTGTGTGCAGTGAGTCCGTCTTGGCAGCGACACGAGACGCCCTAATAACACAGAATGAGACACTAACGAACACAGAGAAGAAACACCTCATAAAGAAACGCAGCGTCCTGCCATTACCTACCACCTGCATCCTCCTCCTCCTCCTCCTCCTCCTCCTCCTCCTCCTCCTCCTCCTCTTCCTCCTCCTCCTCCTCCTCCTCCTCCTCTCTTATTGGCAGGACATATTTCACGTTTTTGCTTCATATACTTCTTGCTTACTGTGTTATTTTCCTTTTTTTTCTCCTTCTTTTTCTTCTTCTTCTTCTTCTTCTTCTTCTTCTTCTTCTTCTTCTTCTTCTTCTTCTTCTTCTTCTTCCTTTTCGTGTGTTTTCTTCTTTTGTATTCCTTTTCTTTCTTTCGTCTTGTGTTCGTGTTTGGTTTAAGTATTTTTCTTTTTTTTACTTTTTATTTCCATTCTTATTTTTTTTTTATTCATTTATGATTTTTCTATTGACGTTGTGGTTTTGCATTTGTTATTGTTCCTATTGTTATTTCTTATGCTGCTTCTACTACTACTACTACTACTACTACTACTACTACTACTACTACTACTACTACTACTACTACTACTACTACTGGTAATGATAATATTTAAACGTATCATTTACATTTTCCCTTTCTCTTCATCATCACCATAACAACAACAACAACAACAACAACAACAACAACAATAACAACAACAACAACAACAATAATAATGATAATAGTAATAATCATAATAATAGTAATAACTAACAGTAGTAGCAGTAGCAGCAGCAGTAGTAATAGTAGCAGTAGTAGTAGCAGCAGTAGTAATAGTAATAGTAGCAGTAGTAGCAGCAGCAGTAGTAATAGTAGCAGTAGTAGTAGCAGCAGCAGCAGTAGTCATAAGGTTGAAATCTCCCTCACCCTCTCTCACGAACATCGCCCTATATGCATACAGGATATATCTAATTTCACCATTCCACCTACGTATATATGTCGACTCTCTCTCTCTCTCTCTCTCTCTCTCTCTCTCTCTCTCTCTCTCTCTCTCTCTCTCTCTCTCTCTCTCTCTCTCTCTCTCTCTCCCTTCCTTTCCTCAGCCTCTCCTCCCTTTCACTGCCTAACTTAATGTCCATGATCTAGTTTATAGTTCCTCCTAGTCCTCCTCTTCCTCCTTCTCCTCCTCCCCTCTTCCTCTTCCTCTTGATCATCCCCTTCGTAATTCTATCTTCTACTCCCTTTCGTTTCTACATTTTCTTCAACTTCCTTTCCCTCTTTTTTTTCTTTTTTCGCTTTTTTTTCTTTTTCCTCTTCTTCTTCCTCCTTCTCCTCTTCTTTCTATTCGTTTTCCTTTCTGCTACCTTTGCCTTGCCTTTTCCTCATCCGTTGATTTTGTCTTCTGTTTTCCTCTTTCATTTTTCTTTACTTTTCCTCTGTCTTATTCCTTTTCTCTTTTCTCTCTACTTATTTATTTATCCTCCTTTCGTTTCTCATCTTTAATTATCATAATTTCTCTGTTATCTTATTCCCCCTCCCTTCCCTTCAGTATATCAGCATTTTTTTCCCATCCCTTCCATTCCCTTCTCTTGACTCTCTCTCTCCTATATTTTCGAACCCTTCTCATCAATTTCTCTCTTCACACCTCTTTTCTTTAACCTCCTTCCGCCTCCCCTCGCTAACCTGCTGGCTCTACTGTACACCGCTTGCTCGCTCGCTACTAGTTCAACCTTAGCTTAATTCTTTAGTGGTAGAAGCAACACTTTTTAATAATCATCTTCCATTTGTTTCAGTACTCTTTCTTTCGCCTTTCATTGTCTCCTTCCTAACTTTCTTCCTTACTCGCCCTTTTTCATTCTTCCTATCTCTTCCATATACCTCAGTACTCCTCCTTCTGTCTTTTCCTGTCTCATTCCTTCTCCCTTCATCTCCTCCCCCCTCTAACCCGGATATAATTGAGGAACGTGCTAGGTTTGAAATGGAGAGGAACAGAACAGTACTGAGATGAACAGACGGAGTATGAAGGAGGAGTGAATAAGGAGAAGGACTAGGAGAAGGGTGAGGGAAGGTTGGAGAGGAAGAGAATAGAGGTGAATATGAAGCAAGATGAAAGAGTACGAACTAAGATGAGTAAAGAGGAGACGTGAGAGAGATTAAAGAAAAGGGATGATGGAAGAGTAAGAGAAAGGAAGGGTGGGAAAATGTGAGAGGAAAAAGTAAGGTGAATAAGACGAATGAAGGGAAGACACAGGGGAAATGAAAGCAAAGAAAGATGAACGAGAAAGAGGAGTAGAGGAAGATATGGTGAGGTGGATGGAAAAGGAAAGATGGAAGGGCAATAAGTAAAAGTAATAAGAGAGAGAGAGAGAGAGAGAGAGAGAGAGAGAGAGAGAGAGAGAGAGAGAGAGAGAGAGAGAGAGAGAGAGAGAGAGAGAGAGAGAGAGATAAAACACAAGAAAACAGAAAAAAATAATGAGACGATGGAAGCGAGGCAGAAAGAGAGAGAGACGGAGAGGAAAGGTTAAGTAGAGAGTACGGAGGAGTGAAGAATAGAAGAAGAGTACCAAGAGAAAGGGGAGAGAAGGAGGGAAGAACATGAGGAAAGAAGGGTGAGGGCGAAGCAATGTTTAAATGTGGAAGGGAAGGCGAAGCAAGGGGAGGTGAGGCGACACATCTACATAATGAAGATAGAGACGTACCAATTACTTTTCATTTTACGGTCTGCATTTGATTGCGTGATTAAGTGATTGATGTTCGACACGTGAAGGTGGCAAGCAATTAACCTGGAAAGTGTTGGGTATAGTCGTGTTTGTGATGGTATTAAGTCTACTATTGTGGGATGGGTATTTCATGTTTCTAGTGCCTGCAGTTTTCAGTTGGTGATAATGACAAGAAGCTAAAATGAAATTGTAAAAATATAATTGACTTTTCTTTCTACCTATCTATCTATTTATCTATCTACCTATCTTTTTCTTAATAATAATAAAATGTGTTATACTTTTGGAGACCTTTCCATTTGTGTCACATGAGAAAATCCATCATTGTAAGATTTTCATCTGGGAATGAGTAGTTACTGTTACACACAATAAACATCCAATCTTCAAAAGCTATCAATTTCTACAGAGCTCACTTTTTTTTTTTAATCTGGTCATGTCCCTGATGCTCAATAAAATCTGTTACTAACTCGATAACTTCCTGTCATTTTTCTTATCATGTTTCTGTTACTTACAATGAAATTTTTGTCTTTAAATATCAATTCTCTTCTGGTGGAATATATTTCACTGAAGCTTTGAAGTATTTGCTCTATTTGCTCTAACGTCATCATGGTAAAGTGATTTTCCTGTAGATCTTTTGTAACGTTCATTTAACTTATGATACCAGCTTCTGTACAGGTCACTTCTCATAACATCATATTTCAAAGGGAAACAACCAAGCGTGATGAAAAGTGCTCAAAAGAAATTGGCTGGCAAACACATCGCTAGATAACTGGAATGGCCTTAATCACGTTGTCGGTACAGAATTCATAGGAGAGATTAGATCATTAGATAAAAGTATAGATGGGAACGGTAAGTAAAGAAAAGTACGTATGTTTTATGAAAGGGACTGTCACGTTTATTCTAGTTGGCCTTATGCAGTTTTCCTTGTTCTCAATTAGACAACTCAATCGACGTATATTCACGCAGTGGCAGGACGCAGCAAGTCAATCTGTATAGAGCAACTTGGAAAGCACGTCGCCTTCCAATTAATGCAATCCACTTTTCTATATATGTATTATGTTGAAAAAACTTCTTTCCCTTTACATTTACATTGCTCATCAAAAACCTCATTAATCACATTAGAAAACGTAATTAGACAATATGAGTACACTGTCCGGGTACATATATGACACTTTTTACGTTCGATGCAGCACAAGTAGTGGTTTGAACAATTATAAATCAAAATATTGAATCACGGTACGTTCAAGTCGCGGGATTAAGATCGCTATTGATAACACGGCATCTGTAGCCAATAGAAACGCCTGGATACAAGCTTCCCTCATGCAGAGTCGCCTCCACGAGCCATCAGCTGCCTGGCGGTCGGCAGGGGGAGGCCAAAACGACGATCGAGGCCGACTACTCGATCGCAAACCAATTTCTAGTAAACCTCCACGTTAGTCCACCTTCATTGTGTGGTGCACCGTGCCTTACACCCCCTGGACCGCTGCCAAGTGACCACACACACACACACACACACACACACACACACACACACACACGCAGCAACTCAAGCTAAATTGGACACACATGCCTTGCCGTGAACTAATTTACAGTTAACTATATTCTGTAAAAATTAAGGATGTATTAGCGAGGGTTGCAGCGGGTGAGTGAAGTGGTCCCTAGACACTGCATGGAGACAGACAGAGAGAGAGAGAGAGAGAGAGAGAGAGAGAGAGAGAGAGAGAGAGAGAGAGAGAGAGAGAGAGAGAGAGAAGGGCAAGTATAGGGATTGAATTATAGTGTTTTGGCTTCCTTACTCACTTCCGGCTTCGAGAGTGGCTAATTTCACTCTAACACCTCCCTTCTCCTCCTCCTCCTCCTCCTCCTCCTCCTCCTCCTCCTTCCTCCTCCTCCTCCTCCTCCTCCTCCTACTACTACTACTACTACTACTACTACTACTACTACTACTACTACTTACTACTACTACTACTACTACTACTACTACTACTACTTCTACTATTACTACTACTATTACTACTATACTACTATTACTACTACTATTACTACTACTGCTACTACTACTACTACTACTAATAATAATAATAATAATAATAATAATAATAATAATAATAATAATAATAATAAAAAAAATAATAATAATAATAATAGTAATACATCTCTAAACACCTCGTATACAAACTTCATTGCAAACTTTTTCTTCTCGAGTATTAAACCTTAAATAAAGGAAAAGTAAGCAAGTATATTGAAAACATGAGTTATTTATTCTCACTCCACCGATGTCAGTAACCGCGATGCAGACCAGAAGGGAGCAAACTAAGGCAAAAGACTTCAATTATGGCATATGACACGTGTTGAACTCTAAGCCTGTACATGACGTTAAGCCGCGACGGGATAAGAGTATAATTAATGCCGGGAGCAGATTGAACACCACCACTACCCATGTCAACAGGGACTGGGACGCATTTTTGCCACGAGTTATGGGTATGATTAGAATATTTTATTTATATTAGAAAGGGTCTATGGAGGTCAGAAGATTAATCGCCACAGTCTTCACTATTTCAATCCCCACATAAGTTTCTGAAGCTGTGTAAAATCACCAAACAGGAAGCAGAACAAACACGAAAACACGTCATGGTACTGAAGGGTTAACGCCGGGAGCAGGTTGAGCGCCACCACAACCCATGTCAACAGAGAAGCTACAATTGCGTGTCGGAGAAGTGTGAGTGCCAGTATCGGGATCAGAATTTCGGATGACTTTTTATTTTCAGGCTTTTCATTGTCTTATCCTGACTTCACACAGGCTTTATTCGAAGTTGTTGTTTTCTTCTTATGTAAGAGGGAAAAGCTGGTCAAGGGTAACATAAAACGAAAGAAAAGGCCTACATAGTTGTCAGTTCCCTTGAAGGTCCGAGAGAATTAGCCAAGAAAAGGATTAAATGTCTTGAAACCTCCCCCTTCAATGAATTCAAGTCATAGGAAGTTGGAAATAGAGAAGCAGGCAGGGAGTTCCAGAATTTACCACAAAAGGTATGAATGATTGAGAGTACTGGCTGATTCTACTATTAGAAAGTTGGACAGAGTAGGGATGAAAGGAATAAGAAAGCCGTGTGCAGTGAGACCGCAAGAGGAGGGGATGCATGCAGTTAGCAAGATCAGGGTACTTGAACTGGTTTCGTGATTTTAGTGATAGTTTAGCAAGGGTTATATATCATCTAGGAGAGAACAACCTTTGAGAAGTTGGCTACGTAGTCGTCTTTGTAGTCTTTAAAAATAGTGTAAGTGAAAACAAAAAAAAATCAAGAACACGACAGGGAAGCTGCGACTACGTCCTTGAGGTGTGAATGTGTTAACAGCGGCAACATTGTGTGTAAAGAGATGTCACTTCTACATGTATTTTCAAACTTTTCATCATCATACCTCGATTTAACACAGGTTTTAGTGTAAGCTGGCTGGGTTTTTAATAGTTTTCATGATACTGGTGAGTTTAACAAGAACCATGTGCCATCAAGATGAAAAGCACCCTTAAGAACCTGGCTTATATTTGTGGTTTGGAATGAAAATGCAAAACGTTTAAGAACACAAGCTTCGGCAATGCGGTGAGTCTTGGAATACCAGCTCTTGGGAAAAGTGTCGGAAAAAAATAAAAACAAACACGGTACCGACCGAGCACAACACCAGGTTCTCAAAGGTCCCTTACCTGCGTCTTGTTCTCTGTGTTCGCTTTAATAAACCAAGAGCCTTCGCTTCCCTTGATAAGACTCTGAAGGTCGACACCACAGATCTCCCTCATGACACTGAAGAATTAGCATGATATTTGTTTTTGTTTGCCTTCCCTCGTGTCCTAGAAATTATGCACAAAAAGCAACGATCGTAAGCAAGAATTGTAGCTGTTCACATTAACCATTACAAGTGCAGGTGCTTTTTCTTGACTAAAAGTTATTTCCTAGCTTTATTTTATCAACACATTTCTCTATTTTGCCATCCGCCTATAGGAATCCTGACAGCAGAGTCCAAATCATATCAACGATGTATCTGTTTACCCAAAGAGAGATAATGCTGCCGGCCTCTAGTTAGGTGCTACTCATACATTGCATTAGTTTGTTTTTTCATGGGTAAAATAAATTGATTAAGGAAGACAGAAGGTTGAGAAATGGATCCGCTTACAAAATTCCCTCCCCTACTAAAGAAAGAATGAATGAAGTTAGTGTCATATCTAAACGGTGGACGATAGTTTTAGAAGTCTCCTTAGATGGTGTATAGTAAGAAAGCCACCAGTGTTCCGATCCAACCATACATCCAAAAAAAATTCTTCATCCTGAATTCAAATCCCAAATCCTAAATCTCTACCCATGTATTATATATGACTCAAAAATCCACTCCACTTTCTAATCACACGAAGGTTCACCCACATCACTGTGACTTAAAAGAAACTAAACTCTGATTTTCGACGCAAATGGCGATGCTAATTACTGTAGACAAAAAAACGATACAAATACACTTTAAAAAAAATTGCTGCTGCTGCTCCACAAATATTACAATCTGGAGTCTGCAAACAATGCCGATATATATTTTTTTTTCCCCTCTCGCAATTACAAGAGAAGCGATGCGAGGTTGTCAACGAATAAACGGAAGGAAAAAGTTACTGAGCGTGTGCAGGAAAATAAGAACAGATACGAAAATTTACGAACGGTTATGTGTTATTTCGAATATTACTGTGTTGGTCATATTTTCTCTTGCAGTCCCCGGCGCGTAAAGAATGATGCTGACACGACGACAGGCTGGAAAAAATGAGGTTGTTATGTGTTAATGAGACATATTCCCTTTGGTCTGATGTCATCACGACCGACCAGATTAACATGGAAAATATCAAGCAAGAATTTTCTCTCGAGTCACTTCCAGCTAAATTACGACAAGCGGAAAATTCTCGGATATCAAAAAGAAAAATGGGAAAAAAACTGTAAATATTACTCAGAACACTCTTCCTGGAAACAGTGCAGCATTTTGTCTTCTCTGAACGTCAAGAGTCCTCCGCTACGTGGGGAAAGAAATTAAGTCGTGAAACATCAGTATATAAATAAAAAAGAACACACCACTTAGCGCATTTAACCCGGCCATTCTCTGGGGATTCTCTCCCTCTACACACACACACACACACACACACACACACACACACACACACACACACACACACACACACACACACGAGAGGTTAAGACACTTCTGAGGTTACGCGAAAATATTAACTGTTATTTTATCCCAAAGGAAAAACACACCAAGGGAAACTGGTTGAAAACTGTGGATTGGGCAACTGTAAACCAAAAAGGGGAGGAAGGGACATGGGCAGGATTTAGGGGAGGTGGGAAGGTGCAAGCGAGCAGAGAGGAGGAGGAGGGAAAGGGAGAGCAAGCAAAGAAGGGAAAGCAGGAAGGTGGAATTATAGATACTGCTTTTAGGAGTTTATGAAAGGTCAAATTTGGAATGTCACAATGTTTAGTTTTCTTTCTTTCTTTGAGTTTAACTAGTAATAGCATTTATTATTCTACTGAGTCAAGCTAGGCAATTTTACTTGACAAAATTACAATCACTACTGCACTACTACTACTACTACTACTACTACTACTACTACTACTACTACTACTACTACTACTACTACTACTACTAAAACTACTACTACTACTACTACTACTACTACTACTACTACTACTACTAGAATAACTAAAAAAATACTTCATCACCTCCCTTGCTGTGGACGTTGTTCTAAAATTGTAATGAGACTACTTCAATAGATAAGAAATAGAAAGCTTTAGTCCGCTACTGCTGCACATTTCTCCCATAATCACAAAGTACAACTCTTCACAAACTCCAGTAAATCATTCAGTACACTACAAAAGGAAGAGTTAATCTCCTTAGCCTTCTTTTTCTGTGTATTCATAGACAAAGTATTTCCGAATAAGGATCAAGGGACGAACACAGTGATAAAAGAGGTACGTAAGCTTTGTCCTTACGTAAATTCTCTATACGAGGATCTGATCTTTTTTTACCTTGTTTCTTTTTTTTTATTTCTTTTTTCGCGTAGTTTTTCGTATGTGACTTACATACTATGATGTTCCAGGAGTAAACTCAGCCCAACATCCAGCAGTAAATGAGACTGGCTAATTATCATCTCCAGTGTCATTTTGTTAAAGCTGGAGTCTCAACACACACACACACACACACACACACACACACACACACACACACACACACACACACACACACACACACACACACACACACACACTGATTGCTGAAGGCGAATTTCGAAATATATTCCCATTGATGCTATGATAATTAGTAATATGATTATCAGTTAGAGCGTTGGTGGCGGCGGCGGTGGTAGTGGTGGTGGTGGTGATTGCAGTAGTAATATAATCATAAGTATGACTTTTACTATTATTGACGTCATTACAGTTGTTGTTGCTGTTATTGTTGTTGTTGTTGTTGTTGTTGTTGTTGTTGTTGTTATTGTTGTTGTTATTGTTGTTGTTATTGTTATTATCATTATTATTATTATTATTATTATTATTATTATTATTATTATTATTATTATTATTATTATTATTATTACTATTATAATTATTATCATCATTATTATTATATTATTATTATTATTATTATTATTATTATTATTATTATTATTATTATTATTATCATCATTGTTATTATTATTACTATCATTATTATTATTATTACTATTATTATCATTATTGTTATCATTATTATTGTTGTTATTATTTCTATTATTATTATTATTATTATTATTATTATTATTATTATTATTATTATTATCATTATTATTATTATCATTATTATCATTATTATTATTATTATTGTCATTGTTATGATTGTTATCATTATTATCATATATTATCATGTATTATTATTATTACTATTATTGCTTTATATTATTACTATTATCATTATCATCAAGAATTAACACTACCAATAAAATCAGTTATATTTATTACTATCACCATTACCATATCACCACCACCACCTATTACTGCTAACACCAGCTATTACCACTACCACCACCATCACTACCACCACCATCACCACCACCAATGTTCTCAGTCGTAAGGAGAATAAAAAGCAGAGAGCACGGCGCCACCTTTCACCCTCCCTTGGACAACATAATAATTGTGTTCATTCTCTGCCATTATGAATCCAAACTATTTTTTCTGTCTCCATCTCATTCACGAAGGAAATGAAAGTTAATGAGACACTATTCCTTCTCTCTCTCTCTCTCTCTCTCTCTCTCTCTCTCTCTCTCTCTCTCTCTCTCTCTCTCTCTCTCTCTCTCTCTCTCTCTCTCAACCATATTCACATACACTAGACGACTATTGTGAAAGTTAAAAATGCACAAGAGGAAATGATATGTATGCAGTTACCAGGGAAATGATACAGAGAAGAATATGAAAGGGAAAACAGGAAGACTGGGATGCAACGCAATGGAAAAGAACAAGAAGTGGAATGAAAAAATAAATAAAAACAAGAATAAGAGTAACAGCAGCAGCAACAACAGCAATACTACCCCCATCTGCAACAACAACAAATACTAACACATCAAAAACAACCTAAGGGACACGAAACCTACCAGAGAAAAACCATCTTTCAATAAATATCATCACTTGCCATCAGCTTCCTTCACTTTACCTTCAACCAGTCCTATACCGATACTAGAAAACAAGACCGAACATTCTATAGCTGTAAATAATCCAGCGAACGCCATATAATAAGCAGCATTAAATCACAATCACCACAGATGCAGGAATGGGAACGTCACTCAATGTCAACACGTGGGAAGCTATTCATATTAGTACATAAAGGAGAATTATCTAACATGACACCCAGCACGACGTGACTGGTAAGGGAGAGGTGGCAGATACAGGAGTGAGCACAGTAATATTCATTTTACCCTGATTTTGGGGGGACATGGGTAAATAAAGGTACCTTGCCAGAGGGAGAGAGAGAGAGAGAGAGAACCCAGCACATTTACTTTTCCTCAACCGTCACTTTGAATACAGCCTAATTGAACCCAACCTAACCTGATCCAATCTAACCAAACCATACCAAATTGAACCCTACCGAACTTAACCTATCCTAACCTAGTCAAACCCAACCAAACCTAACTGAACCCAACGCAACCCAACATAAACTAACACTAACTCAAGCTAACCCAACCTAACCGAACTAAAACTTCCGGTAACCCAACTAACCAAACCTCACCAAACCAACCAAAACCAACGTGACATCACCCAAACTCACACCAAACCTAACCTCACGTAACCTAAGCCCAACCAAAGCCCAGAGCCTTCCTCCTAGCGAGCCTCAGCAGACTTGGCATGAGCAGAGCGGCAAAATAGCATATAGAGGCGGAAACTCGTCATCGGGACAAAGTTTAGTTCTCTGGAGTGTAGTAGAAAATTTCATCAGGGAGCAACGCGCGTTCTCGAAACCAATATCTGTGCTAGTGATTCTTCATTTTTCCACGGAGAATTTTAATAAAAGTTCGAAGTTTTTTTTCTTTTATTTTATTTTATTCATGTGGCTTTTGTTGTTTTTCTTTTTTCTATTTTTTCTGGTTTTTCGTTGATGGTGTTCGTGGAGGTGGTGATGGTGGTGGTTGTTGGGGTAATGGTGGTGCTGTGGTTGCTTTTGTGAGGATGGTGGTTGAGTTATTTGATGTGGTAGTTGTGGTGGTGGTGATGGTGGTGGTAGTGATTGGATGATGGTAAATGTACTTTATCCCAAACCACACTTTTTTTTAATGCTAAAGTCACTCTGTGTGTGTGTGTGTGTGTGTGTGTGTGTGTGTGTGTGTGTGTGTGTGTGTGTGTGTGTGTGTGTGTGTGTGTGTGTGTGTGTGTGTGTGTGTGTGTGTTGTTTTCGTGTTGTTTCGTGTCGTGTCGTGTTGTGATATGTAATAGGTGTACATGTTTCCAAGGTGCCGTGGGACTGCTGTAAACACTTTTTCCCCTTTTTTTACCAGAGAACCAACAAAACACAAAAACACAATTAAAATTGCAGATAAAAAATGTAGTTCACAAAAAATTGACGGGCCGCGGAGGATGACCAGTCTAGTCTAAGGTTTCTTGATTCTTCTCTTTTGAAAAACGAGTCTTGGAAGAGACGAAAAAGGAAAGAGAGGTAAAAAACGAAACAGAGAATCGTCTACAACCACAATTCATTTTTTTCTTCCCTAAGGTGCTTCGCTGCGGTAAAAAAAAAAAAAAAAAAAATAAAGGAAATCAGGTTAACACAAATATGCGTCTCTTTTCGCTCTGTAATCCTTTGTACTTCTTTCCCGTGAAAAACACCATCTATTTTTAACCACTCTGAAGGTCATTCCCTAACATGCGTGGATGTTACTTTCCCTCGTGGCTGGAATAAGTTAAGCTGAAACCAGGGGAACAGGGCCAGCAAAATACTGCCTCCCATCTAGGAAAAAACTGACATGTTTTGTTGCCAGGAATAGACAAAAAACTAGATAAAACAGTGTCACGTAAAAATAATGTTACGAAGAGAATGTTACAATACTTACCTACCACACTGCACGCATTAGAAAATTATATAAACCAGAGTCACGTAAAAATAATGTTACACAAGGGCGGCATGTTATAAAACTTAAACATTTGAATCACATTATATTCCCTGTCACATTTCATACCTTTACTAGAAGAGTCCCCTTGCGGCGTAGCAGCTTAGCACTCCTAGATAAAACCATTAAGCTTATGTAATCAGGACTGGACAGAAAAAATAACGGATGTAAGCTTAGTAAAATCTGATATAATAAAGAAATACGAGGACGAGAGACGGATACAGACGGTTGTGTTGTATAAGGGGATTGATACGTGTAGTCCTTCAGGTTTCCCTTATTTTGTAACATTACAAATAATTAAAACTAGGATATAGAGATAAATTTTTCCCGAGAACATCTGAACGAAAGAATAAATGGAAATGTTCGGATTAGATTCATCCCTTTACTTCAAGAGACCTCCTTAAAATAATCCCCACGATAGTAGCAACAGGCTCACTACCATGAAAGACTGCCAAGTCTGATTTCCACCATAAAAGAACCTTACGTGCGGTGTCCTTTGTGGCCATACAGAGAAGTGAAGGTCTGTAGTAATACACAGCAGGAGGCCCTTCCCATCTTCCCACGCGTATTTAAGGTTGACAAAGAAGTAACAGTGTGTAGGAAGGAAAGGAAGTGTGTGTGTGTGTGTGTGTGTGTGTGTGTGTGTGTGTGTGTGTGTGTGTGTGTGTGTGTGTGTGTGTGTGTGTGTGTGTGTGTGTGTGTGTGTAAAAATAGAAAGTGTCTCGCTTGATGATGTACCTGTATCTGAATTTATTTTGGCTTTCCTTCTGTTAGTGTGTGTGTGTGTGTGTGTGTGTGTGTGTGTGTGTGTGTGTGTGTGTGTGTGTGTGTGTGTGTGTGTGTGTGTGTGTGTGTGTGTGTGTGTGTGTCTCGCTTGATGATGTGAATTTATTTTGGCTTTCCTTCTGTTAGTGTGTGTGTGTGTGTGTGTGTGTGTGTGTGTGTGTGTGTGTGTGTGTGTGTGTGTGTGTGTGTGTGTGTGTGTGTGTGTGTGTGTGTGTGTGTGTGTGTGTGTGTGTGTGTGTGTGTGTGTGTGTGTGTGTGTGTGCCATGTAAGCAGAAGTCCGGTCAGTCCCAAAAGAGAAAGTTAACCAAAAAAGAACATAAAGAATTAAGGAAAGTGACTTGAATCTTCCCTCGTGAAAGAGTTAAGTCACGGGAGGAAAGAAAAACATAATCAAGGGAAGAGTTCCAATGTGTTTGTGCGTGGTGTGTATGTGTGTGTGTGTGTGTGTGTGTGTGTGTGTGTGTGTGTGTGTGTGTGTGTGTGTGTGTGTGTGTGTGTGTCCTACAAATCCGAGGACGACATACCACTGCCTGTCCACCATAACAGGATTGTAAACTTAGACATCACAATAAAAGAAAAAAAGTTCTTGCCAGGAGAGAAAAGAGACAACGAGGCTGCTTTACTGGTGAGAAGAAAAAAGTGCTGACCAAATGCTGAGTTACAATGACACTAATAGGAATTGCATTCTTAGGAGCAGAGCCAAAGTGAAGATAATGAACGCCCACATGGCTCAAAAAGAAAAATACACAAAAAAAAAAAAATGTGTTACTCCGGTAGCAACACAAACGTCATCGCAAAACTGCAATGAAAATGTCGTAATTAACCCATTCAGTACTGGAAGGCATTTTTTACCGTAAGTTTTGCGTATGACTGGACGATTTTATTTAGATTAAGAAGGGGCTATGAAGTTCAGACGATTAATGAGCAGAGTCCTCACCCTTTAATCCCAACATAAGTATCTGAAGTTGTATAAAATCAAAAAATAAGCAGAATGAATAAGAGAAAGCGTACTGAAGGGGTTAAGAAAAGAATACTCAGACAAGAACGTAGAAAAAAAATGAGAAAATGAAAAAGTAATAATGAGAATAAAACCGGAAATTTAACCTTTGCCGAGAGTCGATTTTAAAGAGAACGTGACCTTCTTTTTTTTAATCCAGCCATTTCATATCTGTCGGAAAAAAAAACAAATGAATAAATAAAAAAAAAGGATGCGTCCAGGTAGTGAGCTCTTTCTTTTTCTCTTTTTTCTCTCTTTTTAATCCAAGGGGCGTTTTTGTTTTGTCCGTCCAGGTTTATGAACTCTATAAAATAAAGCAAATGTTTTCATACGAATCTCAACGAAGTGTTCCCGTTTGAAATGTTACGCTGCAATGGTGTGTGTGTGTGTGTGTGTGTGTGTGTGTGTGTGTGTGTGTGTGTGTGTGTGTGTGTGTGTGTGTGTGTGTGTGTGTGTGTCTGTCTGTCTGTCTACACACACACACACACACACACACACACACTTGTATAGTTTTCCTAAATGGTAATGTTAAAAGTGTACAAAAACTTTTCTCTGTGTGTGTGTGTGTGTGTGTGTGTGTGTGTGTGTGTGTGTGTGTGTGTGTGTGTGTGATGGTTGGTGTGTGTGTGTGTGTGACAGTAGACAGATGGTTGGACAGGAGCAGTAGTAACAGTAATAGTAGTAGTAGCAGTAGTAGTAGTAGTAGTAGTAGTAGTAGTAGTAGTAGTAGTAGTAGTAGTAGTAGTAGTAGTAGTAGTAGTAGTAGTAGTAGTAGTAGCAGTAGTAATAGTGGTAGTATTGGTGGTGGTGGTGGTGGTGGTTGCGGTGGTGGTAGCAGTAGCAGCAGTAGCAGCAGTAGTAGTAAAAGTAGTAGTAGTAGTAGTAGTAGTAGTAGTAGTAGTAGTAGTAGTAGTAGTAGTAGTAGTAGAAGTAGCAGTAGTAGAAGAGCAACAGAAAAAAAAAAAAAAATCGGCAAAAGAAAAAAAGAAGCCATACTCACCAACCACGAATGATATATGAAACAAACTAAAAAAAAACAAAAATTTCCTCGATGAGCAACACTTCAGCCTGCCACTCCCTTCACCGATAGTACGTCTGACTGTCTCCTTCAATTATAATACAAATTAACCCCCAAAAAAAAAAAATAAATAAATAAATAAATCACTACACGAGACGCTTCATCAAACAAAGTGAACAAAATTGAAAAAAAAAAAACAGAGCAAAATTATTTAACACCAAACCAAAAAAGGAACAATCACAATTAATTCTTACTATAAATTCCGCAGGTAGAAATATTTAATACACTTCATGAAACGTATATAAAAATGGGAAAAAATGAGTGTATATATAAAGGAATACAAGGGAATACAAGGAATATGAACTAGTGCAGGTGAACACATCTGAGCGAGTAATAAATGAATGCGTGTTTGTCATCTCTGGGATATATGAGATCCATTCGTCACTGTGTTAGTTAATCCTTTACTTTTCTCTCTATAATCTATTTCCGGTGTGATATTTCTCTCTCTCTCTCTCTCTCTCTCTCTCTCTCTCTCTCTCTCTCTCCTCATTCCCAATATTTACTTATTTTTTTCAGCCAGATTACACGATTCTTTTTCGCTTCTCTAAAACTTTCCTCTTTCTACGCTTTCTTTCCCTTCCTCATTTATTCCTTGCATTCCTTCGTCTAATTTCAACAACCCCGTTCTTACATTTTCGTCTATCGTTAATCAGTGTTTCTGTTTTAATTAGCTCACAGTAATCTTTCACAGCCTTGGTCTCAATGAATCTCTCTCTCTCTCTCTCTCTCTCTCTCTCTCTCTCTCTCTCTCTCTCTCTCTCTCTCTCTCTCTCTCTCTCTCTCTCTCTCTCTCTAAGTGCTCCTCTGGGATCTCTCAATCACACTTTACAGAACCCAGACCAACCCCACACCTTTCAATTCCTCCCTCTCCTTTCCCTTTTCTCTTCCTCCTCCTCTTCCGCCTTCGTTTCTTTCCTCTTTCTCCTCTCACCCAACATCTCCTTCCCTTCTCCCCTTGTCGGCTTCCTTCACCCTTCTATTTCTCTTACTCTTCACTTTTTTATCTTCTTCTTCAACTGAATAAATTGATAAATGACTAAATCAGAATTGTGGAATGGAATGACACAAATTTCACATCCACTAAATTGGTCAACTGTTTGGAATGCCTTCGATAATTAACTTGTTTTGTGCGTGAAAGACTGAGCTGATCATTTTTATTTCTCTCTCTCATCTTTTTCTTTTTATCTTTGGTCTCATTTATTGACATGTAAAAAAATGAAAAAAAGACAGAAAGAGAGAAAAAAAAAGGTAAAAGCGAAAGATACAAATGAATAGTTGAGAAATTAAAATAACTAGGAAAAGCAAGTAAAAAACAAAGAATGACCAAGAAAATATAAAAAAAAACATAAAGGATCAAAAAGAAAAAAAAAGAAGCAAGAAAAAAATTCACAAAGACTAACACGCAAACAGAAACAGAAACGATCAGAGTTTAACACAAAGATACATAAGAGAAGTCGAACCTATCACCACCAGGGCGCGCCAGAAAGGGAGTCACAAACACCCTAGGCGAGGAGCAACAGCTGGAAACACGACGCGACGAAAAATAACTCATGATTATTATTGGTGGCACATCCTATGGGAAAATGAGAGAGAGAGAGAGAGAGAGAGAGAGAGAGAGAGAGAGAAACCCGATCAAGATGGTGCAGTAATTTATCAACCTAGATGACGGTTCTGAATTACATGAACCTATCCTCCAGACGCTCCAGAGACACGATAGGAAATTCCAGCCACAATAATGATGTAATACCTACTGTGGCGCAACCTCGAGGGAGTCTGGGCGAAAATAGTCGTAAAACATTGTATTGTCTTCACCGAGAATGTTGTTTTGATGTGAAGGTTATTAGGGAGCTGAGTGTTCGGAGATGTTTGATGCTGTGTTTCCAGTGTTAAAAGATGCAGGTTAAGTAGTGCAACAAAAACCTTACGTGGACTTATGACATGCGATGTGTTCTCTCTGGAGTTTGTTTGTTGCGTGGATCTCTCTCTCTCTCTCTCTCTCTCTCTCTCTCTCTCTCTCTCTCTCTCTCTCTCTCTCTCTCTCTCTCTCTCTCTCTCTCTCTCTCTCTCTCTCTCTCTCTCTCTCTCTCTCTCTCTCTCTCTATCTATCTATCTATCTATCTATCTATCTATCTATCGCTGTTTGTTTACATTTATCGGTTTGTTTCTCTGGTTGTGTTTCTCTGTACGAACATTGCTGTGTATTTCATAACTCTATTCATTCAGACCATTTTATTAATACAATTCACTATAGGTGATTGCTCCGTTGCCGTCAATATTTTTGCTATGTATTACAGTCGAAAGCCAAAATAAAAGAT
>NC_059293.1:9643503-9653503 GCF_017591435.1 Portunus trituberculatus
CTAAAAACATCACTTAACAACCGCCACTCCTCCTCCTCCTCCTCCTCCTCCTCCTCCTCCTCCTATTTCTTCCCACTCTTGCCCCTCGTTCCTTTCCTCTTACTTTCAGCCCGCCACTCGTCTTGCTCGCCTCATTACTCCTCGCCTCTCCTTTATTAGCGCACTGGCATTCTCAGCACGCACCAGACAGGCGAGGAGCAAGGATCGAGAGTCGGGGGAAGGATTACGAACCTTTGCTGAAGTGACACGAGGATGAAGACGTTGTGAGGTGACACGTCCCGGTGGATATTGAGAGTCGATGCTTCCTTTGCTATTTGATGGATTTTGTGTGGCAGCTGTTGGTAGGGAAAGGTGCTGCTGGTGGTGTTAATGCCTTGAGTACCATGACGCGTTTCCATATTAATTTTTGCATGCTATTTTGTGACTTTATACTGCCTCAGAAACTTATTGGGAGAATGAAATAGTGAAAACTGTGGGCATTAGTCTTCTGACCCCCATAGACTCTTCCTAATGTCAATAAAATGGTCTAATCGTACACAAACGTAAGGTAGAAATGTGATCCAGTATTGCAGGTGATTTTGTGTTTTTTTCGTTTCTCTTTTTCATGTTACGTAGGTGAGGTTGGAAAGTAAGGCTCAAAATTCAATAAAATCCATTTTTTTTATCATATTGACGAGAATGAAAAGCAAATTGAATAATGAAGGAAATTTTTAGCACCTGGTACGCCTCTTTATCAGTGTCACTATACTGGTTTTTTTCTTTTACTGTCTCCAGGTAATCCTGTTAAGAAACCTGTTTTTTTTCTCTCTCTTGGATTACATTAGCGAGAGTTGAAAGAAAAGGCAAAAATAACAGGACAAGGACTTCACCCTCTCCTCTGTGTCTCAGCCTTCTATATATATATATATATATATATATATATATATATATATATATATATATATATATATATATATATATATATATATATATATATATATATATATATACTATATATTTTTATTAATCCTGTAAACTCTTCTCCTCCATTCCATCTCTCTCTCTCTCTCTCTCTCTCTCTCTCTCTCTCTCTCTCTCTCTCTCTCTCTCTCTCTCTCTCTCTCTCTCTCTCTCTCTCTGTATTGGAATCCGTTGGCAACAATGTTACGTAAAGCAGAGTAATAAAACAAAGTCCTTACACCTCCATCCCTGTCTACCTGTCTGTATGTCGATCATTTCATAAAGAAGTATTTTCTCTCTTGAATTATGTTAGCGATAATGTAAAACTTCAACAATATGACAATTTTTACACCTTCCTCTATTTTTCTTAGCCAGCGAGTTCCAGTCATCCAATCACCAAGGAAACACAGGTGCTCAAACCTCATATTTTTGCGATTAATGAAACAGCCGTACAATTCACTTCCTTGAACCCCTTAATCAGTGGCTTTAGAGGGGCGAGGCATGGAGAAACACCCTTAGAAACCCTCCGCTAGACCAAGAAAATTAAAAAGCACGGCGGGACACTACAAAACAAGCACCGAGACTTTTTGGAGAGTTAAAAGAAAAAAGCCTTTAGAGTCATTAGACCAAACCCTCAATGCAGGATAGCGGCTCAAGTCCCTACCACTAAGAGACCACTCCTCGCATGCTGTTGAGAGCTTAAAACTTAGCTACCCATCGTGCGTTATTGGCCATAAGGCGTGGCTGGCTGGCTCTCATTGCGTGGCCTTGTGCTATGAAAAGGAGTGGCAGCAGGAGGGCGTTGTGTACCTGAAGCCACGAGAGAACGACCGCGCGTGTGGTGGTGAGGTTATGGTAAGGAAATGTTCGACTGCAACTGAGACACGACCGGAATTTCACTTCACTCTAAATATTTTGGGTTTTTTCTCACACATTTTATCTCGTCATTATTTTCACTATTATTATCATCAACTTTCAAATTTCTTCTTTTTTCTCCATAATTCTTCAGTGGTGTTTGTTTTCCTGTCATAATATTCCATGGCGGAGTGACGTATAAGGATTCCTATATTCATTTTTTTTTCCTAATTCTTTAGTTTCTACTGTTTATATTCGAATTCTTAAAAAAAAAATTCAAGTCCACAGTGACCTTTCAAGAATGCTACATACTTTTCTTGATATTTCTTCAGTTTCTTTGTTACCTGGATTCGTATTATTTGAATCCACATGTTTACCAAGCCTACAATCAAATTCTGGCACCGTTTTCAATGACCTGCAGTTTGGTTAGGGTGGATTATTTCAAGTTAATTCTCCTCTTCTATCGTTCAACTTCAGTGCAACCATGCTCTCAAAGCTTCGCCTCATTTTCTGAAACTGAATAAAAAATGAACTTCCACAAAACCTCGTCCAATTATCTATTCCCAGTCGAGCTAAAGATTGACAGTGTTTTCTTTTCCTCAAATCCTGGCTTCGTTTTGAATAAATAGTCGATCTAAAAGAAAACTATTTTACTGTATTATCCTTCAAACCTCATTCCGTTTTCTAAAACCAACAGAAGTAAAGGTGAACATTGACTTCATTCTCTTATCACGCATACACAATTTTCTATGACCAGTTGAGCTGAAACTGAACAAATTTACTCTATCCTCCTACCGTGCACGTTCACACACACACACACACACACACACACACACACACCATGATAACCTCGTCCCGTTTCCCATGACCATGAATGTGACAGAGAAGAGAACTACCCCAACATCCCAACAACCCAGCTATCTCTTGTTGACCTCCCGTCCCTTACACGCCCCAGGATTAAAAAAAAAACCTCACTGGTGCTGCCTCGTTAGGTGTGCCGTTAACTTCACGCCAGCGGCGCCTGTCTTGTGAGGTTTGAATGTTTAATAGGCGTGCAAGCTGAACACGTCTCCTTCAGTACTCGAGTTTGGGTGTTGTATATGGGGAAGGTTTCAAAACTGATGGAAAAATGCAGGTGCTCCAGTGTCTGTCTTGGGTTTTAGTGGCAGCAGGGATTGTTTGAGTGTTTGGTGGAGGCAGGTATGGATTGTGGAAGCCGGACTGGTGTCAGTGTGTGTGTGTTCCTTCCTTTCTTCCTTCATTCCTCTGTTTTACTTCACACCCTCTTCCTTTCACTTGTTAGCTCTGTCGGTCTCTCTCTCTCTCTCTCTCTCTCTCTCTCTCTCTCTCTCTCTCTCTCTCTCTCTCTCTCTCTCTCTCTCTCTCTCTCTCTCTCAATCTATCTATCTATTCCAAGGGGAGGAAACACCCACTGGAAAAAAAATATCCAAGAAAAAATACACCAGAGGGGAAAATGACCAGAGGGGAAAATTTAAAGCGGAAAATGTTGGGGGCAGCAAAATGTCGAGGAAAAATCAACGTGGGGAATGTTTTCATGAGTAAAATTATAAAGAAAAATGTACAGTGGGAAATATTCGAAGGGGTACAGGGAAAAAAAGGAAAATTGGGAAATGTTCGGTACTTAGATAACACAGGAGACGTCTGGACAGGAGTGTGTGTGTGTGTGTGTGTGTGTGTGTGTGTGTGTGTGTGTGTGTGTGTGTGTGTGTGTGTGTGTGTATCTGTCTGTCTGTCTGTCTGTCTGTCTCTCTCTCTCTCTCTCTCTCTCTCTCTCTCTCTCTCTCTCTCTCTCTCTCTCTCTCTCTCTCTCTCTCTCTCTCTCTCTCTCTCGCTCTTTCTATATGTGTGTGTGTGTGTGTGTGTGTGTGTGTGTGTGTCTGTGTGTGTGTGTGTGTGTGTGTGTGTGTGTGTGTGTGTGTGTGTGTGTGTGTGTGTGTGTGTGTGTGTGTGTGTGTATGTCTGCGTGTGTGTGTGTTTGTCTGTCTGTCTGCCTGTCTGCCTGTCTGTCTCTCTCTCTCTCTCTCTCTCTCTCTCTCTCTCTCTCTCTCTCTCTCTCTCTCTCTCTCTCTCTCTCTCTCTCTCTCTCTCTCTCTGTGTGTGTGTGTGTGTGTGTGTGTGTGTGAGGGAAGCTTAGCACCAGTGTCTCGGTGCTGCATGTGCTTCCATCACACTGCAAATGGAAAAGCTGTTACGCTGCTTTTAAACACATGAATAATTACAATTCACTTATTTAGTTATTGAATATAATATCTATTTTATCTCTACATACATTTTTTTAATTAATTTTCATATGTTATTTATAATATTAATCTTTTCAATTAATAATGATAATAATAATTGTCTGATGTCTATCTGTTATTCTCATACACATTTATTCATTTCAGGAATAAATTAATGTGGGTATTTTTCACTTCCCATTAACCTTTCATTCATTTTCCGAGCGTGAATAACATTTAACTTTCTCATTTTAGATACTTTATTCTTTTTATTTTTTGTGCAAGTCATCGGTCTTAACACATTACGAATTCACTTATTCGCAAGTAACTCATAAATGAAGTAATATATATTTCCACCAGACAATGAAGTGAAGCAACAATCTTATGCTTATATTAATTAAATGTTGAGTCGGCAACTCATGCAGCAGAGAAAGGATTTAATGCGAAACCACCACCACCACCACAACTACCACCACCACGACCATCACTACCAACACACACACACACACAGAGAGAGAGAGAGAGAGAGAGAGAGAGAGAGAGAGAGAGAGAGAGAGAGAGAGAGAGAGAGAAGACAGACAGACAGACAGACAGACAGACAGAGAGACAGACAGACACACAGACACACACACACACACACACACACACACACACACACACACACACACACACACACACACACACAATCAGAAAAAACACAAGAACAAAAACAACAAAACAAAACTGCCAGACACGAAGCAAGAGTGACAAAAACCAAAATTTTACTCCTTCAAACAAAAAGGAGCAACAAAAAAGCATTCTTGTAATTTCTCTATACACATAAGGGAAGGCTTAACTTGACCCTGTTTTCAAACGCTTCGAGCTTCAATTCATATCACCCTAAGCCAGGAAAAGGGGACGGAATGACGGAGGAAAGAGGAAGGGAATAAGAAAGGAAGGGAACAGCAGGGGAAGGAAGAAGAGACGGAGAGTTGGAAAGAGAGAGTGAGAGTGGGGCGAGGAAAGGCAGAATATAGGGAGGGAGGAAAAAAGGAGAGTGGAAGGAATGGGTTGGCGAGAGAGAGAGAGAGAGAGAGAGAGAGAGAGAGAGAGAGAGAGAGAGACAGAGAGACAGAGAGACAGAGAAATAGACCAGATGCAGAACTCTGGCACCAAGGGATGAAGTGCAAAAAAAAAAAAACAGGGGGAAGAGAGAAGGAAGAGGAGAGGGAAAAAAATAGATGGAAGGAGGGAGGTAGAGATGAAGGGTAGGCGGAATGGAAAGCGAGAACGAGAGAGGGAGGAAGAAATAGAGTGGAAACGTGAAGGAAAGGAGAGAGTGGGAAGATATTCAAGAGAGAGAGAGAGAGAGAGAGAGAGAGAGAGAGAGAGAGAGAGAGAGAGAGAGAGAGAGAGAGAGAGAGAGAGAGAATACATCACACACAAAGCTATCCATGCGCTGCCACCATATAATGCTGTCAAGGTTTAAGGCCAGTACCTCACAGGAGCTCAGACATATCTAGTGAATGTATAGCGGCATCAGTGCAGTGGGTACATTCGTTCAGACGCTGCAACTCAACAGTGTTAACAATGGAGGAATATGACTTTATATGAAAATAGAAAATTTCAGCAGCAGCAGAAGAAGAAGAAGATGATGATAATGGTGATGATGATGATGATAATAATGATTTTGATGATGATAAAAGAACCGAAAAAGGCAGTCATCATCATCATCATCATCATCATCATCATCTTCATCATTTTTTATTTCGTAACACAAGTACAAAAAAGAAACATGTGCTACATATCCCTTTAGGTCTGGCAATATCACACAAAAATAGTGATTCCTTACTTCATAGGACGTTATAACTTGTAATAATAAATTATACAGATATTTAATCAATGATTTTGGCTACATTAAACTGTTTGTAGTTGGAGTATTATTTTTCTTTATTTCTTTTAATACAAAAAAAACATCAGTGGTCTTGGAGAAACGCCTTCTAAGACCAAGCTGTCTGTGATTTAAGGACTTTTTTTTTCTAAGAGAATATCAAAAGCATTCAAGTGAAATACTTTAAAAAACATGACTGCATAATTGGCATACAATTACATTAATTTTAATAAATCTTGTAGTAGTAGTAGTAGTAGTAGTAGTAGTAGTAGTAGTAGTAGTAGTAGTAGTAGTAGTAGTAGTAGTAGTAGTAGTAGTAGTAGTAGTAGTAGCAGTAGTAGTAGAAGCGTTAATAACGAAAAATAAAATAGTATTAATAATAATGATAATTATCAAAATAATTATTATTATTGTTATTATTATATATAATGACTATAAAACAGAGCAACCTCCGATATATTTTACCGCTATCTACGTTTGATCATCTCTCTCTCTCTCTCTCTCTCTCTCTCTCTCTCTCTCTCTCTCTCTCTCTCTCTCTCTCTCTCTCTCTCTCTCTCTCTCTCTCTCTCTCTCTGCCAGTACCACACAGCACAGCAAATATAATAAGGATGAAAAGACGCCGGAAGGGAGCGAAATCATCTGGGAATTAGAAACCTGTAAAAGACGGATGGAGAGAGAGAGAGAGAGAGAGAGAGAGAGAGAGAGAGGGAATTCCTGCTATCTATCTACTATTATGGTAGTAATAACAGTAGTAGTAGTAGTAGTAGTAGTAGTAGTAGTAGTAGTAGTAGTAGTAGTAGTAGTAGTAGCAGCAGTAGCAGTAGCAGCAGCAGCAGTAGTAGTAGTAGTAGTAGTAGTAGTAGTAGTAGTAGTAGTAGTAGTAGTAGTAGTAGTAGTAGTAGTAGTAGTAGTAGTAGTAGTAGTAGTAGTAGTAATAGTAATAATAATAATAATAATAATAATAATAATAATAATAATAATAATAATAATAATAATAATAATAATAATAATAATAATAATAATAATAATAATAATAATAATAATAATAATAATAATAATAATAATAATAATAATAATAATAATAATAATAATAATAATAATAATAATAATAATAATAATAACAATAACCATAACATTAGAAAAAATAACAATAATAATCATGAATTTCACTCCAGTCAAGTAAATATTTAGCAGAGGGGCAAAGAGAAGCAGAACACAGACTGTACATGTTCATACTCCGGGAGGGAAACCATTACACAGGAGACAACATCGGCATACGGAGCAATAACAAATATACAAAAACAGAAAGTTAAATACGAAAAACAAACGTAAAGAGGAAAACAGGACAAAAAAAACATTGGACTAAAAGGCAGAGAGAGAGAGAGAGAGAGAGAGAGAGAGAGACAGAAAGAGAGACTGAGGGACAATTTTCTCTACCAAAAACTAGTTCCATTACCAAACTGCTTTCATAACCCTAAAATGTACTACTCAAAAAGAATGCATGACATCCTGCTACATTCTCCTCATTAACAACACAAGGGACACTCAGCAATACGGACTTCACTCACTTCCACTCTGTTTCCACTTATTCTGAAGCAAAATTCTCAGGGTCAGTAATCAGAGGAGAACGGGAAATAATAGGTTCAAACTTGGAAAAAATGGTTATATAAAAAAAGATACTAAATAATTGGTCCTCAAAACAGAGTGATAGGTAAATGGAATGAACTCAGTAATCAAGTTGTTAGTGGTGACTCAATAGGGAGTTTTCATAGAAGATTAGACAAGTTTGTGGGTGGGGATAATAGGTGGAAATAGGTAGGTACGTTTCGTTTCGTCACTGCCACGTGGTAGTCCTGATGGCTTATTGATTCTTATTTTGCTCGGAGTCCTTTGGCTGCAAATACCACACGATGACTTAAAAAATTCCCTATGAAGCGAGACTGAAAAAACTCAGTCTGCATTTCTTACAGAGACGTAGGTTAAGAGGAGACTTGATAGAAGTATTTAAGTGGTATAAGGGTTTTAACAAATGGGACATTTACGAAGTTCTTAGGATCAATAGCGGGGACAGAACCAGAAATAATGGGTTTAAACTTGAAAAATTCAGGTTTAGGAAAGAAATGGGAAGAAATTGGTTTTGAAACAGAGTGGTTGATTAGTGGGATGGTCTCAGTGGTCATGTGGTCAGGGCTGAGACGATAGGGAGCTTTAAAAGATTAGATAAGCTCATGAATGGGGATGATAGATGGATTTAGGTAGCTTTCAACACAGGGACTGCCACGTGTAGGTCTGGCGGCCTCTTGCACCATCCCTATTTTTTTATGTTCTTATGTTCTTATGTTATATTTCATCTGTGTAATTTTTGACAGTAAAAGCAAAACAAGACAGCAAACAGGAGAGGATACAAACTCCTCTAAAATTCACTCCCTTTGCTGTCAATTTATACGCCTCTTGAAAATACATTAGTACACTCAACAAGCAACACATTTTCATTCATTCATCACTCTCAGACGGTGAAACGTTTAAAATTGTTACTCCTCTGACTACAAGGGTGTGATGTTAGACCGTCAGTAGATATAGAAAGAAGGTTGTACAGTAGAGTATTCACAAAGTCAGGTTACTTTCTCTGCCGTTGTACTAAAACCCACACACGGAAAAGACTGAGAGAAAAAAAGTATGAAGTGGACAAGGTTAGGTTACTTTGTTTCCGCCACTGTTAGAAACCACTGAAAGAAAACATAGAGTAGAGAGGACAAAGTTACTCTCTTTCTGCCACTGTGCAAGAGACTACAGACAGGGCTAAGGGAAAACATAAAGCAGAGTGGACAAGGTTTCACGGATTCTCTCGCCACTGCACCAAACCGCACAACTCACGTGACGAAGGGCGTGTCGATGATTGCCACGGGTTCCTGCACGCACACTCATTCCCTCACCCTTCCTTTCACTCTTCACTTTCATTTCCTCTTTTCTTTTATCACCTCTGAGTTCTAATTTCCAGTTGAGTGTTCGCATTTCGTTAATTACAGACTCCTTCCAATTTCTTCTTCTTCTTTTCATTTTCTTCATTTCTTTTTTCCTGTTTTTATATTTCTTGTCCTATTACCTAATGTGTGTGTGTGCGTGTGTGTGTGTGTGTGTGTGTGTGTGTGTGTGTGTGTGTGTGTGTGTGTGTGTGTGTGTGTGTGTGTGTGTGTGTGTGTGTGTCTGTGGCTCCAAATATATTATCTTCTGAAAATTATATTGAACAACTGAATGAGTGTGAGAGAGAAAAAAGTCACTTTCGCTGATGCATGTATAATTCTCTCTCTCTCTCTCTCTCTCTCTCTCTCTCTCTCTCTCTCTCTCTCTCTCTCTCTCTCTCTCTCTATGTGACGAGCAATGCCTTCCACACCATTCCTAACAAGAACACTCCACATTCCTTTCATTTCTCTTTCACCTTTTAAACATTTTTCTCTTCCATCACCTCGATTTTCACTCCTTGAACCACGCCACCACATTCTATTTTTACACCTTTCCTTCCCCTTTCCCTCTCTCCTCTCCACCAAAGATCCTCCTATGCATTACGTATCACCCATTCAGCCAATCACAAATCCTGGTATTCATGAGGTTCTTTTTCTATAGAATCGTCCTCTAGTTCTCTCTCTCCTTCACCAGAATAGTCGCTCCTCCTGGTCGTCTTAATATATATGTATTTGATGTGTGTATACAACCTGATCTGATCATTCGAAAGTTAGACGTGTGTTTTGAGCTATTTAGGTATGTGAATTTGAGTGGTTTTCTTTTTTTTTTTTTTCTGTCTGTCTGTCTCTATTTTTTTTCTCGTAATATATTTGTAGACTTAAAGTGTTTGTGCAACGTCATCTAGTTATCGAAGAGATGTGTTTAAGGGTTATGTTTGTGATTTTTTGTGGTCTCTCTCTCTCTCTCTCTCTCTCTCTCTCTCTCTCTCTCTCTCTCTCTCTCTCTCTCTCTCTCTCTCTCTCTCTCTCTCTCTCTCTCTCTCTCTCTCTCTCTCTCTCTCTCTGAAAGGATATGCACTTGAATCTATACAAAAAAAATTCCGTGTCTAATTTTTCCTCCCTCTCTCTCTCTCTCT
>NC_059293.1:9658503-9663503 GCF_017591435.1 Portunus trituberculatus
CTCAACATTCCGTTCCTCCAATCTCTTTAGGAAATCCGAAGCACTCGATAACTTTTCAGCGAGAGCGGAGGTTTAATTTTGCCAATCTCCCCTTGCAAGATACGCTGTTATTCAAGAATCAACGCCGGCGCTTTACACTGAACGCCTCGCACTGACTACCGATATCCCTCTGCCTCGTGCTCTAAATGAAGGCAGCTTTTCTTTCGGTCAATAGTCATAAAGAAGAGTATTTCATTACGCTGCAGAGAGAGAGAGAGAGAGAGAGAGAGAGAGAGAGAGAGAGAGAGAGAGAGAGAGAGAGAGAGTCAGCGTTATTGTGTCCCTATGCCGGTATTCTGAAACACTCTGCTTTCCCACCATGACTATTTCTAAAGACTGTACATGATAAGCCGGTTTTAATTCCTGTTATTAATGTAGATACCTTGTTAATTTGTCAGTAAAACCCTCAAAACACCTTTATAGACACCGATAAGTTTATTTAAGGGAGTGGTTCTCAAGATCTCCTTTTTCCCCCTTCATAAATGTTTAACAACTGTGTGGCTCCCCTTCATTTCATCCCCCAAATCAAATTCCAACCCGATGATAAAGGTGAAAGTAATAATAAATAGATGATAATGTTGATGAACACATTTGTTTTATTATAAAATTGGTAATCATTATCTTGTATGTGATAGTTGTGATAAACTTAACTTATATCACTAGACTACAGAAGACTAAATATATAGCGGACGCAATCAAACTTGAATTTGGGAAAAGTTAAAATGTTACACTCACACATCAGTGGGAAAGTTGATATTTTTGTTTTCAGCAAAGTAATGAATTAAACGACACACACACACACACACACACACACACACACACACACACACACACACACACACACACACACACGGACAGACAGGTAAATGAACAGAAACACCAAACCACAGACAAGGACAATGAAAACAGTACCACCATAATTTACCATCGGCAGAAGTTTAGATTAACAGTCCATCGATATCCAAATCATTTAACACCTGATAATTATTACGAGTTCAAGTGTTTCAGGTGATGGTGGTGGTGGTGGTGGTGGTGGTGGAGAGTTGAAAAGGGTGGCATATTTATTACCTATTTACGTAAATCACCCCTGAATTCTTCCTTCTTCATCACCTGGACCAGAAAAAAGACTCCAATAATCCCCATTAATATCATTACTCAATCGTCTCCACTCCAATGATAGTGAATGAGGTGTCTCTCTCTCTCTCTCTCTCTCTCTCTCTCTCTCTCTCTCTCTCTCTCTCTCTCTCTCTCTCTCTCACCAACTTTGTCATGGGAATTTTTACTTCTGCAATACCAACCATCCGGAAACCACCAGCTACCCCTCTTTGCTCGTATTTTTATTCTTCTTTACCTCTCTCCTCCTACCTGTCCTCCTCCTCCTCATCCTCATCTTCCTCCTCCTCTTCCTCCTTCTCCTTCTCCTCCTCCTCCTCCTCCTCCTCCTCCTCCTCCTCCTACTCCTCCTTCTCCTACTCTTCCTCCTCGTCCATCTCAGTTTCCTTCTCCATCATTTCATGGCATCTGTTTCCCCTGCAACTCCTTCCTTTCTCCAAATATTCTCATCTTCCTGGTCTTCTTTACACGATATTTCTTTCTGCTCGTATTTTTCTTCCTCATCTTTCGTCTCTCGGACACTTGCCATTCCTTTTATTATCTTTTTACGTTCCTTTTTATGTTATTTTCTTATTTTTTCAGTTATTTTCATCGTAGGTTTTTCTCCTCTTTCTCCTCCTTCTGGTTCTCCTCTCCTCTCCTCCCGGCCCCCACTTCTGTTGAGATAGAGGGATATGAGATCTCGTGGCCGGCAGTGGCAATAACAGTGAGGCTTCTTACTGCTGCCAGACAGAAACAGAAACTTTACCATAAACTCTTATTCTTTTCGTGAGTTTCCGGAAAGTCCGCCGTCGACCAGCTCAAGCGGAGATGAAAAACGAAAGAAAATAGAAAGAAAACAGTGGATATTTGTAGAGTTTGGGGAGATTTATGTAAATATGCGAATGTGAAACTCGAGATTTTTTTGAAGATGGGAATGGAAACAATGAAAAATGAATTAAAAAAGAAGAAATCCTTGAATGTTAGGTGAGAAATTGTATTTTTTAAAGAGGAAACAAAATAAACACGAAAAGTGCATCTTGAGATTTTTGAAAGATGTGACTAAAAAAACGAAAGAAAACAGAAACAAAACTGGATATTCAAAGATTGCACAAAAAAAAACGATAGGTAAAAAAAAGTTTAAAAAATAAAATAAAAATATATATAGGAGACTGTTTATGTTGAAGATTCCAAAGATGTGAAAAAAAACAGTGGCTATTTAGAGTTTGAGGAAGAATCTCTTAAAAAAAATAAAAGGAAAAAAGTAGGAAATGTAAGAATGTGTATCGTGAGAGATTTGGAAGATGTGAAAGGAAGAAAAGAATATAAACGTCAGAATATATATTTGAAGAAGTTAAGAAAATAAGTATAAAAGAAAGACAAGAATAAGATCTCTCTCTCTCTCTCTCTCTCTCTCTCTCTCTCTCTCTCTCTCTCTCTCTCTCTCATACACGCAAAACTAGGAAGGGGAAGCAAAATAACTGAATAAACTGATAAAAAAAAAAGCAGTTCAGTAAGCCAAAAAAAATGAAACAGGTGTTCACTTAAATAAATACAGATATGGAGTTCAGGGGAAAAAAGCGTTTGTGTGTGTGTGTGTGTGTGTGTGTGTGTGTGTGTGTGTGTGTGTGTGTGTGTGTGTGTGAGAGAGAGAGAGCAAATCCTTACTTAACCGTGCTACATTTTATCCCTATTCATTTAAAACTTTCAACAATATCCCAACCAGCAATGTAAAATCATTTCTAACTAAACTAAAAAGTTTAAAAAAGCTCAACATGATCCCTTAACTTAATATTAAACATTGTAATTCATTACATATATTATCATATATCATTCCAAAATCCTCTAATAATTGAGGTTTAATAAATTCTTTAATGATATTTTGGTGTCTGGTCACAGATTAACAAGAGTTTTTAGATTATGAACGGTAAAAAGTTGAAGTTACACGGATTATCAAGGATATGTTTTAGCTTCTAGTAACAGACTAAAAAGAATATTACATTATTTTACACGATTTTTTAAGAATGTTTATACTCCAGATAAAAGATAAAGAAGATTTGTAGATTTTGAAGGAGAGAAACACTATGGAGAATCCGGTTAATCATCTCTGCGGCTTTGGAAAATAGTCGTGGTGAGAGAACAAAGCGTTTAACCCTTTCCACATCCTTATATTTATTGTGGTTACTATTACGACGATATTTTACAGCTTCAGAAACTCATGTGGGGATTAAAATAGTAAAGATTCTGGACCATTAACCTTCTGACCTTCATAAAATCTTGCTAGTGTAAATAAAATCGTCCAATCACACTCAAAACTCATAGTAAAAATGCGTCCCAGTGTTGAAGGGGTTAAGAATACAGGGCACACACACACACACACACACACACACACACACACACACACACACACACACACACACACACAGTAGGGTCCAGTGGAGAGGAAAAGCATACGATCCACGGCGACGGGTAATACAAAACTTGGCAGGCGATTACAGTCAGTGGAAAAGGACCGTATTGGCAGGGCGGCTGGCGTGGCGTGCGTTTGTGGGGTAATGTGGCGTTAGAATCTATGGAACACATTGGCCTCGCTGCTCCACACGCTCCATTGCCACGTCGGCTTCTGAAGTCACCCCCCCCTCTCTCTCTCTCTCTCTCTCTCTCTCTCTCTCTCTCTCTGGTTCCGTGATGGTGGTAGAAAGTTTGCAAGTTCGATTCCGGTCCGTGACAGTTTCCTAGTTGCAGAAATATTGAGCTTGTTTTGGCTAAGTGAAGCCTCGTTGTATTGCTTCATGAATCGCTCTCTCTCTCTCTCTCTCTCTCTCTCTCTCTCTCTCTCTCTCTCTCTCTCTCTGGACGTATATAAATCGTTCTTTATCACAACTTCCAGCAACTTTATTACTCAATCATCAGTCCTCCGATAACAGTTATTATTGCTCCTTAAAGTTTATATTTTGTCTTATTTCTTTCATGGCATCTTCATTTTCTCTCCTCCTTTT
Organism: Portunus trituberculatus; assembly: GCF_017591435.1. Taxonomy (NCBI): domain Eukaryota; kingdom Metazoa; phylum Arthropoda; class Malacostraca; order Decapoda; family Portunidae; genus Portunus; species Portunus trituberculatus. Next base: position 9,662,634 of record NC_059293.1, read on the forward strand.
CTTTTTCCTCGCTGGTGGTTCAATTTCTATAATCTCCCTTCTGCCATTCCGCTTTCTATCATAAAGATGACGCCGGTCATATTCGCGTCACTCTCTCTCTCTCTCTCTCTCTCTCTCTCTCTCTCTCTCTCTCTCTCTCTCTCTCTCTCTCTCTCTCTCTCCAAGGTAACATTCAAGGTCAAAAGCAGAAATGCGTTTGCCTTAGATCAAAATAATCTCGTTTGTTATAGAAAATTGCACTCACGTTTTGTAAGGCTGTGTTTGGCAGAGAGAGAGAGAGAGAGAGAGAGAGAGAGAGAGAGAGAGAGAGAGAGAGAGAGATTGGGGGAGGAAGAGGGCCCTTGTTTAAATATAATCGGCCTGGTATCGGAAAGACACTGGGGAAACACCACGCGGCTCGCCCACTGGCCTGGAACTCTTCCCAAGCGGTCATTGGAGGGTTCAGCTACTGTGTTTTCTTTCCAACACGTATATTGTTCGCCTGTGTGTGTGTGTGTGTGTGTGTGTGTGTGTGTGTGTGTGTGTGTGTGTGTGTGTGTGTCCAAAAAAAATGTATATACAAGTAAAATAAAAATTAAAAAAGTTCACATTCACAGCAGCTGAAATCAGCACACGAAAAACAACAACGTGTACTATTTCTAAATATCATGAATTACAATAACATCTTTCATGACCGTTAATCGATGCGTGGCCACCGTGCGCCAGCTTTCAGAGATTTCTGCTGCATTTGCTCTCGAAAAGCCAAACTGGGCTTGCTATGCCAATGTTTGTCTCACTGCAACCAAAGGAAATGTTGCAGTCAATAAGCTTCTCACAAACATTACGCTACTTTTACCACCAGCAGTGTCCGGGCTAACACTACTGGCTCAT
>NC_059293.1:9668503-9701003 GCF_017591435.1 Portunus trituberculatus
GTCGTACTTAATTAATTTCTTCTCTATTTCTTTCTTTACATCAAGTGCCAACAAAGAAATGTATCGCATCAAGGAAGAAACTTACTTTTACCAGCTCAGTTCATCAAAACTTCTCGTGAAATCCAATTGTTTAACCTCGTTTTTTGACATCTTTTTAATTTTTTCCTCCCGCGTCATATCCTTAACTTTTCCCTCATTACTCTCTTTGTGCAAGTTCTTTTTTCGTGTTAACTCATCAAGGATTGCGTTACCTGAGCCGAAAAGGAATTTACAACCAATTTTTTATCGCAGATTGTGCACGTAGTGAGAATGAAATGTATGAAAATGAGAAATAGTACGAAAGGAAGATATTTTATTATGCAGTAACCTCTGTCCGTAATGAGACAACTAAGATAATGAGTTCTACCATTCTTGTTAGTATTTTCCTGTTGATGATATAGAATTCTTGTCAAAAATATCCTTGGAATCCTAAAAACACCTTTGATAAGACTAAAATAACTTCCAGGACAGCCACTTCAAATACACCGAGATGAGGCTCCTAACCTTTCAGAACACGAACCGTAAATGCAAGGGCGAGAAACGAGAATGTAATCAGGAAATGTTTGCAGCATAAACGTACTTGAGAGTAACACTATGAAAGCAGAAGGGTGTCATCAGCAAACCAGTGTGTGGCAAGAGGAAGACGCTCCGAACTAAGGGAATGGGGAGTGTGTAAAAATGTGAGAGGAAAGTAAATTTAGCAAAAGATAGAACGTGCTGGGAGACTGAGAAGGACGACCCGCCATTCTCATTTTCCTCCCTCACATCTTGTTAAGTGTTCTTGTGAGTCGCGTCTTTTTTACCCTGCTTGATTTACTCTCTCTCTCTCTCTCTCTCTCTCTCTCTCTCTCTCTCTCTCTCTCTCTCTCTCTCTCTCTAATAATGATAGAAAGGTCGTAAGCTCCGTCACTTGCTACTAAATGGTTCATACGCTTTCATTATTATTGCCTCTCCTTTTTAAAATGAGCTAATACAATAAAGAATTAAAGTTACTGTGTCGCATTTCTTTTCGTTCAAATTTGTAGTAACATTTAATGTCATTCAAGTCTGTCGAATATTGTACCTTTAAAAGTCATGTTATTTTCTTTTCTTTTTTTCCTTTCATCAAACCTTCTCCCCTTTGACTATTAACCTTAATTACAATCTTTATTGACCGACTGCTTTTTAATTAAGGTGCTCTAATTAATTTTTGAAGTGGATGACATTTTAGTTATTAAATGTAATTATGATATATCTGTTCCCATTTGCTTTAAAAACTCACGTGAAACATTTCTCATTATTCACGTATTATTGTGTTTAATTCAAGCTCCCCTTAGATGCCTACGTGATGAGAGTTTTTAACAATATGTAATGTAGATTTTGAGGGAAAGTATCAAACGTAACTACAATATAGAGGGACCCTTTCCTTAAACTATGGGCTATGGAGATGTGAGTGTGACGCTTGTGAGGTGAAACGCGATGCTCGGGTGCTGATGCAAGTCACTCAGAGGAAGTAGTAAACGAAAAGGCTTCAGTACAAAGAAAACGCTAACTCTTTACTATTGGCCTTTTTTTTCTACTTAATTATCTATCTATTTTTATTTGACATAAGAAAGGATTTAATGAAGAGCAAAAAAGGACTGAAAAAAGCGCCTCCTGAAAGTACCAGTTCGGAAAGAGTTATTAAAAGAATTATCCAAAAATGGTGAAGAACAGTCCTGAAACCTTGAAGGAATTAATATCATAGGAAGGAGAAAATGCGGAAGAAAGCAAAATCACTGAATTACCAGTTTGCTAGTCTAATTGTCCATGCCACATGAATTGACCTATGACCACATATATATATATATAATTTTTAGTTACATGCGTTCAACATTGTTTTGCTCTTTAATTATTCCAAAGGGCAGCAACGTCATTCAAAATATCGCTGCTGGAATGACCCATATATTGCTGAAAACTATATGTTACGAAGTTTTATTTCACTGCAAGAGGTGTTTTGGTGTTGTTGGCAGTGGTGTGGTGATACTCTCAATGAAAGTGGAAATGTTCATATAAGTGTGTAATGCATCCAACATCCCACTTTTATAATATCGGGAATACTTTTTCTTTGATGGAATAAATGTAAAAAGGGAAGAAAATACGTTTTCAAGCGGGAGAAAAATGGAAAAAAAATCAATGCATATCACATTAACTCAATATGAGTTTTAAAGATTAGGAATATGTATTTTTCCCCACTCCTGTAACACAGCCAGACTGAGGAAAAGTGTGTGTGTGTGTGTGTGTGTGTGTGTGTGTGTGTGTGTGTGTGTGTGTGTGTGTGTGTGTGTGTTTCAAAAGTATAAACAACTATCAGTCCCTTTAAGTAATTTAAAAGTCAATAAATTTTCCCCTCTCTCTCTCTCTCTCTCTCTCTCTCTCTCTCTCTCTCTCTCTCTCTCTCTCTCTCTCTCTCTCTCTCTCTCTCTCTCTCTCTCTCTCTCTCTCTCTCTCTCTCTCTCTCTCTCTCTATCTATCTATCTATCTATCTATCTATATATATATATATATATATATATATATATATATATATATAGATAGATAGATAGATAGATAGATAGATAGATAGATATATATATATATATATATATATATATATATATATATATATATATATATATATATATATATATATATATATATATATATATATATATATATATATATATATATATATATATATATATATATATATATAGATAGATAGATAGATAGATATAGATATAGATATATAGATATATATGTATATATATATATATATATATATATATATATATATATATATATATATATATATATATATATATAGATAGATAGATAGATAGATAGATAGATAGATAGATATAGATATATAGATATATATATATATATATATATATATATATATATATATATATATATATATATATATATATATATATATATATATATATATATATATTTGAATACCTATCTATCTACCTCATTAAGGTGACTATAATGATAACAATTTCTATTTGTCTTCTTGAGAATGACATTACTTAACCTGAGAGAGAGAGAGAGAGAGAGAGAGAGAGAGAGAGAGAGAGAGAGAGAGAGAGAGAGAGAGAGAGAGAATCATTTCACTAATTTGCTTTGATTCTTGATTGATTGAGTTGTGACGCTCCAACAAGATTATGCGTCGCTGGTTATTGTTGCGAGAAAGAGCTTCCCATCTCTGCCACTGACAATAAGCCTTGGGTCAGGAACGTCAAGGTTATACATATAGAAAACAAATATATAAGAAAACACCATTTCAAAATCAAAACATACACCATGAAAAATAAGCGCATCAAAAGTAAACATTTAAATACTGAATAATGATGTAGAGTTCTCATTAGTCCCTTCAGTACTGGAATGCATTTTTACCATGTGTTTTTGGGGTACGAATAGAAGATTTTATTTGCATTAGGAAGGGTCTATGGAGGTCAGAAGATTAGTGGCCAAAGTCTTTACTATTCTAATTCTCACATAGATTTCTGAATAGGATCATCATATAGTAACCAGAATGAATATGAAGACGTGTCATGGTACTGAAGAGGTTAGATTTTCACTCTATACAAGAAAAACACTCGATTAATCATGTAGTCTCCTAATTTGATTTTAATGTATTTCCTTCTATGTTTGTTTTTATGTTTAATTTTTGGTGTTCCTTCGCGTAGTAAATTGATGTGAGGATATATGATAGGCTTATAAAAGAGGAATACATGGTTACTACTACCACCACTACTACTAGTACTGCTACTGTTACTGCTACTGCTACTACTACTACTATTGCTACTGCTACTATGACTATTACTACTACTACTACTACTACTACTACTACTGCTACTATTGCCACTGCTACTACTACTACTACTACTACGACTATTACTACTACAACCACTACCACTACTACTACTACTACTACTACTACTACTACTACTACTACTACTACTACCACTACTACTACTACTATTGTAACTAATACTGTTAATACTACGACTATACTACTACTACTACTACTACTACTACTACTACTACTACTACTACTACTACTACTACTACCTATGATGATAATAACTTCGAACATTGATGGCAGTAAGGCTATAAATTAGTAAATAGATTAGTGGACAGCAAAATACTTGACAGGTATTCCCAGAAGTGACACCTGATTATCTCGCTGTCACTCACGTCACGCTTCAGATGTTTATAGTCTCTGCCATCAACGAAAGAATAGTTAAAACTGCATTCGGTATTCTGGCTAAGTCCTTCTACGTATCGCTATATCATCTGAATAATTTTTACGGTGAGTGATGACCGTAACAGTACCGTACGTTTGTGTGTTCCTCGCTACTTGGCTACTGTGTGTTGGGTATGTTTAGAAACCCCCTCCCTTACGTACCGTCCTTCAATATAAAACCTCGAATTGAGAAACAGGAACGAAATCTGAAGGTGTTTCATGAATGGTATCTAAATCTCCAAAATAATCAGTATCTTCATTTCTTCATCTTTACCATCTTCATCTCTAACATCTTCATCTCTTCCTCTTACGCATTTTCATCTCTAGTATCTTCATTTCTTCATATTCACCATCTAAATCTTCACCATTTTAATATCTAGTTTCAGCACCTATATCTCTTCATCTTCACCCTCAGCATTTTCATCTTCAGCATCTTCATCTTTTCATCTCCAACATGTTAATCTCTAGCATCTTCATCTTGTCATCTTGTCATAGACCTCCGTGGTAGAGTGGGACCATGCGTGCTTTGAGGTCCGAGGGAGTCTCCAAGCGCACGAGTTCGAATCCTGTCCATGGTCCGAGTAGGCAGGGTTTCCTCACTCGGGGCAACGGTTTCCTAGCGGGTGGGCTTTGAGATAAGAGGTACCCCAAAAGTTCTCCTTTAGCCCACAAAATTCCCGTGAAAAGCCCACATGGTATAAAAATCTCCAACAATTTGATCTCTTCATCTTCACCCTCTAAATCTTCAGAATATTCATCTCTTCATATGCACCCTCTAAATCTTCAGCATATTCATTTCTTTATTTCCAGCATTTTTTATCCTCATCTCTTCATCTTCATATTCATCCTCTTGGGCATCCATTGTGTTAGTCTATGTGGATATCTATACATTGTAGGTTTCTTACATTGTAGGTTTCTTTTGGATTGTGTAAGTATTCAGTCCATATATCGTGCTTTAGGTTTCTTTATTACATTCATTGAATATTCGCTGCTTTGGTTTGTTCAATCTGTCCAAAAAAACAATGGAGTAAGTTAAGTGTATCTATTAAATGTTTAAAGATATAAGATAAAATGGAGGAATTTTGATATTTAGAGCATTTTCATTTTCCTCTCTCTCTCTCTCTCTCTCTCTCTCTCTCTCTCTCTCTCTCTCTCTCTCTCTCTCTCTCTCTCTCTCTCTCGGTTAGCACGCCATTGTATTATGTATCATGAAAACTTATTAAATTAACAAATATTATCCTTATAAAAAATGAAGATAGAAAATACATGAGGAAAGGCTTCGCCATAATTCACGTCGTATTTGTAATGCATTGTTTAATTGGAGGCATCGTATCCCTGAATATCGTGACAGCAGAGAGAGAGAGAGAGAGAGAGAATGTTGCCAGCTCCGTTACTTTTATTTTTATGGTTAGAGTTAGAGATTATGAGCAATTAGAAGCATTAAGTGTTGGTAATATTTCATCATGAAGGTCTCTCTCTCTCTCTCTCTCTCTCTCTCTCTCTCTCTCTCTCTCTCTCTCTCTCTCTCTCTCACACACACACACACACACACACACGATAGCTCAGTGGTTAGAGCGCTGGCTTCACAAGCCAGAGGACCGGGGTTCGATTCCCCGGCCGGGTGGAGATATTTGGGTGTGTCTCCTTTCACGTGTAGGTGCTGTTCACCTAGCAGTGAGTAGGTACGGGATGTAAATCGAGGAGTTGTGACCTTGTTGTCCCGGTGTGTGGTGTGTGCCTGGTCTCAGGCCTATCCGAAGATCGGAAATAATGAGCTCTGAGCTCGTTCCGTAGGGTAACGTCTGGCTGTCTCGTCAGAGACTGCAGCAGATCAAACAGTGAAATACAGGAGGAGGATACAAACAGAAGCCGTAAATTTATAATGAAAATCGATCCGTGAACCGAACACTGTTTCAAACCCACCCGAATCCTCCCTTGAGAGAGAGAGAGAGAGAGAGATCTTAAGATCTTAAAAAAGGTAACAGAACAACATAATCTTATCTACTGCCGCTGGACTGACTGGTGAAATAGTACGTAGAAATCAAACACGCCATCCTGGTAAGCTACTGGAAAACAGGAACACCACCTTAGGGAGAGCAAGAAAGGAGTGAATGGAATGTGTCTAGTTTGTAAGAGAACGGGTGACATGACAGCGTGTATAGCAAGTCAACTATTTTTCTTCCGTTCTTGACAAAAATCTGATATAGATTCGTCCAACTTTTGTATCGCGTGGAGCCACAGTTTGTTTGTTTTTGATGTAGGTCAGGGTCACGCTAGCGAGTTGAGAAAGAGTTGTATGATACGTTGTTGTGGTGAGAAAAACACAAGAGGAAGCAGGAGGCAGGAAGTGTTATGTAAATAAAAGTTTTGTGTTTCATCCTGTTTCCTCACCACAACAATTACTCACTTGCAGTAATCTATGAAATACGAGACTTTTTCTTTGCCTCTAAACGATAAGTTCTCATATCAACTATTTCTGCTAGATGTTAGTGAAAATTGTTGTCCGGATTTTGAAGGGATGTTTTCAAAGGCATTAGCAATAGTTGAACAGGGACTTCTCATAAGCATTAATGGAAGTCAACGCGTATTCAAGGATGTTTTATTTTTAGCAAGTTTTACTCTAAGTTGTTTATGTTTTCAGGGATGTTCTGTCAAAATAGTTTGATAAGGACTTTTCATAGGTCTTAGTGGAGGAGAAAAACGAAGCACTTAACTATACGATCTCACTGTTGCCTGCCTACCACCGCATCACTGCCTCTCAACTGCACATTGAAACACTTCTGCGCATTATCTCAATTACATCGAAAAGACTTTGGTTAAAGTTACACCAACATGGGTTTTCAAGAATGTTTATACTGGTTCTGATAACAGATTAACAAGTTTTACACAATGAGCAGAAGAAACAGCCTTGAGAACAGGGCTAATCATCTTTGTTGTCTCGGTAAATAGTCATGTTGAGAAAACACACCATTTCTGAGATCCATACTCTGAAAAACGCATCTCCAATACATTCGAAAGGCTCTACTTAAAGTTATACCGCTTTAAAGGATGTCTCTTTACCGATTCTGGTGACAGATTAACAGGATTTCTACTTTTTAACAGGATCAGCCTTAAGAACTCTGCTAATTATCTCTTTGGCCTTGAAAAACATTTGTGGTAAGAGAGGAGAGCTTTTCCGAGACCAGTACTCTGAAACAGACATTTCCGCTACATTAAAAAGGCTCACAGTTTTCAAGGGTGTTTTTGTGGTACTAGTGGAAGATTAACAAGATTTCTACATTATAAATAGAACAAACAAGCTTGAAAACTCGGTTTATCATCTCTGTGGCCATGAAAAATAGTCGTAGTGAGAGAGCAAACCGTTTCTGAATAATAGTTTTAGTCATACAACCCTTTGTGACTCCCGGGGACAGTTGTGAGAGTTAGGGAAGCGGTAGTGGTGGTAAATAATGGCTCAGCATGGTAGACGATATCACCGCCCTCTTACCAAACGGACAGATGAATTGGTATATAGATTTACAGAAACATTTACACAGATTGATAGACAGGTGGCCACTTGGGGCGCTACCTGTTACACGGATCATATTCTATCTATTTCATGTGTGCGTTCATCTCCGCTATCTATCTATCTATTTATTTAACTCTCTATTTCCAGCTTTGTTCACAGGGGCGTGTTTAGTGAGAGTTATTGTTAATACTGTCAGATTTAGAGATAATAGCCAAGTCAATTGTTATGTATTCCATCTCTTGTCATTTATCTTGCTCTCTATCTATATTATCTATCTATAACTCTTCCCTTTGCTAAGATGTGTATTCCTTTTGACAGGGGCAGATTTTCATATAATACTTCGATAATGTATCATCCATTTCATTTATTGTAACGAATCTTTTAATGTCAGTTGTGTGTAATGTTCTGTTCACGGAAGTAATTTTGCTATTCTGAAATTGCAACCAGCGACAAACTTTTAATATGATGCTGGAGTTATTTTATTCACTGCATCTTTACCTGTGTATCTCTGCTATCCTTGAATCTGTCTATCTATCTATCAAGGATGACTGCTTTCATCAATTACTGATAACAGTGGTAGCATATGAAATTGATACTAACATCAATTATCTTCTAGGTACGTATATTCACACCATGCTTCGGGGCTTCGATGCTTGTTCTTTCCCGTGAGTAATGAAACACTACTTCATCTCGCTAATAGCTTTCATTCATCCTTCACCTCGTCTCTCCTGTCCTCCCTTGTAACCCCACCCACCGCTTCCTTACTCTAGTCAGGCTTTTCAAACTTAGTATTTTACGTAGCTGGCCTTTCATGTGCCTTTGCTTTGCGGAATGAATAAATGCAAGATGGTAAAGAGAATGGCTGGTAAGAAATACTGCGTACAAAATGTCATGTCGTTAGAGAAGAATATGTTGGGGCATATTTCCCGGTAACGGCGCACTAAAGGAGTTATTGTGGCGAACAGCAGGTCTCAAAAGAGTGGAGTGGAGGGGAAAATGTGGCACTTCGTATCGGGAACAGAGCTCAAGAGAAAGAGAAGGCAAGGGAGCGAAATATGAAAAAAGGGACCTATTCTGAACGACCACAGGTTCTCCTTTTAACTGTCTTCAGAAACTACAGAGATGATTAGTCATTTTCCGATGGGTATTTGTTTTCCTTTTAATGTAGAATCTTCCTCAAACCTTCACTATTTACATGAAAGCAACTCTTATGAAGAATATTTTCAGAGGACAAGATAATTTTTTTCCCAAGGAGTATTTTTCCTTTAGAATTTTAGATGATGCAAAATCTTCGTCAGATTATCAGGAAATCATAAGGACACTCTGGGAAGCCTTTGTAATTTCCATCAAGCTAGGAACTCTTGAAAAACGCAGAGATGAGGCGCTGAAATATTTACGAACATTGTGGGAAAGAAACAAGCAGAAGGAAAAGAAAATGGAGGAGAAAAAAAAAAAAAAGAATGACTGCAAAAAATATGGAAGATTGCAACAGTGTTTATTTCTATCACAATCACCTGCTGGCGTCAGTGTGTGTGTAGGTGTGTGTGCGGTGGGAGATCGAGATGTGGGTCAGGGGGTGGAGTGGGTGTGTTTATATTTGTGCTCTCTTCGCCAGCCAGCCTTTGTTCCGCCGCCAGACGTCTGCTACAAACAAGGCAGAAACGGAATTTACTCAGCCACCTGTTGTAATCCACGCAGACAAACGACAGAAACATAGCCAGAGAGAGAGAGAGAGAGAGAATGTGTATGCTCCTATAAATGGTAACTGTTGCGGCTTTGCGACATAAGAGGAATAAATAAAACAAAGAAAATACATAAAAAAACTATTTTATGAGACACTTGTTGAAATATTACTTAGATTGTGGTGTAGAAAAACAACTAACACTATACTAAAACACATATTCTACACTCTCATACATCTCGCAGCCACGCTTACTCAGTCCTCAGAAGGGTTCCACTCAGACCGAGGAGAGGACGCACACATCGAGTTAGCCAGGATTGTTTTGCCCCCTGTAGCAGCTTAAGAACAATGCACGTGTTGTTTGTTTTCTAAACTTTACTTCAAACACCGCTTTTTTTTTATGAAGGGAAGAGAGCCAGTCAAGGGCACAAAAAATAAATTTTAAAAAAAGACCCACTTGAGTGCTGGCTATCTAAAAAGGAAAAAAAGTCAGCCAAAATTAGGGAGCAGATACCGACACCTTCATTAACACACGCGGATTCTTATCTATAGGGCTCTGTGAGAACCCACCTACATGGCGCAGTAAATAGGACCACCAATCGAATCCAATCCCTTTGCTTCTGAGTCACAGCGGCAAGTGAAGAAGGTATTCCCAAACTTCACAATCCGTTAAGGAAATATCTAACACTGGCTTTCTCACCGCATACATGAATAAAGTTACCGCATAAAGGCCCAATATTTAAGAAGTGTTGGTCTTGCTTATATTTTTGTGTGTGGCTGGTGTTGGTGATATGTGTGGAACTTAATTTAACTTGTAATTTGATTTGAATCCTTGGCATTCAATCAGTGTTTCTCAGAGAGAGAGAGAGAGAGAGAGAGAGAGAGAGAGAGAGAGAGAGAGAGAGAGAGAGAGAAAGGGGCGGACGGGGGATGACGGGAGGAAATTGTACGAGTATTGTGTGTACCTGACCTAACTTATAACTTCATATCATATCTGGACATTCAATCAACGTTTTCAGGAGAGAGAGAGAAAGAGGGAGGAGGGGCAGGGAGAGAGAATGTACTTGATATCTAAAGACTTAACTATTGTTTGTATTTCTATATAGATACATGAATAAATAGATACTAAGATAAATACATAGTTAGATAGATAAAATATACAGAGATAGATAGAATATTAAAATAGACTTACGGAAAGATAAATAGACAGATAGACTGACAGGTAGATCAACACAGAAATACAAAGATAGACAAACAAAAGGATAGGTAGACAAATACACAGATAGATAAATACACAAAAACACAACACAAGCCATCAGCCACATGAACAAATTTCCCATCAACAAGTACGAGTATCTGTCCACTTTTTGCTCCCCCCGACAAGCTGCGTTGGGTCAGGTCGCCTTTCCACACTGACTACAAACTTTACAATCTCGTTTCTTTCCTTTTTCCCCCATTGTCTCGTTTGTCTGTTCCACCCCGTCTCCCCACTGGTCTCCCCCTCACGTCCCTTCCGTTATTTCAGTTTGCTGTGTTTTTGTCCACCAGAGGGCCACTTCAGGTGTGTATCCAGGCCCCGGCAGGTGTTGCATGGTCGTAGGTGGCGGTTCTTAACGTCAATACACCTGAGACGTATAAAACTAAGGTGTGTAGGTGAAGATGCGTTATACCACTGCTCATATTTCCATAGCCTTCACTAACCACTTACTTGGCCCTCACCAGCCACGCTCAAGTATGAAAAGTGACCGCAGAAAGGTACCCAAATTTATATTCTGCAGGTTTTCTCTCGTATTTCTATTTTATCGACAAGCTGTTAAGGCAGGTAGTCCAGGCAGGGTCGTCTTGGAAGGCTGGTCGAGAAAGGTTCGTCCAAGGAGGTGTCGTTTATAGAGGACGCGTGGTGTGTGACTCACTAGGGGACCGACGAACGGTGCAAGATAAAGGTTTCATCAAGCCCGTCTTCCTGAGCTTCCATGCATCGTTAGGAGTCTGTGTCAGTGCTGGTGAGGCTTGTTCACTATGGGTGGTGGCGAGGTGAAGGATGGTGTGCTCGTGGAGGTCATTCAAGTTATAGTCAGGTTGTGCAAAATCTTCACTTATGTCTTTCACTGATGAACCCTGAACCTCTTTGCCTGTTCGTGTTTGTTGTTCCTTCGTGCAGCTTTCAAGTGTTTTAAGAGAAGAGTAACAATACACATCAGAAACTAAATTGACCAGCCTTTCTAATAGTTTTTCTTTGATTTTTTTAAAAACTGCAAGTGGCGTAACCTTCCCCTGTCCCTCCCTCTCTTTCTCCCCTATAACCAGTAAAAGCACTGATATATGTATTTTTTACCAGTTATTATTTGATCACCTGTTGCAATATACCATTCATCGCGTTTTATATTTACTATGTATTTGGCGTAATCATGCATGTAGTATTATGTTTGGCATCAAATGTTTATCAGCAAATATTTGTTCCTCCTATTTATAAATGTACACACCAATAAATCACGGCATGTATCATGAATCAAGGACAGTAAACAATGGACCAATTTCATGATTAAACAAACAAGCTTCGGGTCCCTCAGAAAGCAAATCCAGTGAGCCAGCGAGCCAATGGTGGGGCGCCGATTGGTTTGGGAGGGGTCGCTGTGGCACTGTGTGAATTGTAAATATGTGGATGCAATGTCTGTGTTAATTCAGTCCCTTTTTACTGCAATCAATTTTAAATGGGCGTGCATGGGGTGCATTAGATAATATATCCGGCACACAGGCTGACGATGGGACAACTGTTGGGCGCCAGACAGGGACTCGAGCTCAGAATCATGGAGCGAGTGGGTTTAGGTTCTTCTCGGTTGTTCTTTCATTAAAATTTCTGAAAGGTTTTGCCAAGTATGAGTTAGATAGTCCTGTTGTTTTTCCCATAAATGCTGCAGAACCCTTGTTAAGTCTTCCAATCCACTGTTATTATTTAGTTATATTTGTGTTTGCCGTTAATTGTACTTAAGTTACTTTTTCTTTATATATAATCGATCATTATATTGGAGTATATTTCTACAAACAGGCAATAATATTTCAGTTATATTATTTAGTCGACAGTAACATTTCATTAACATTTTGAATTATTTTATGAGACTTAGTTTCGGATGATATTTTCCCTGTTTTTTGTATTCATTGGGATTCAAAGTTATTGCGCAACTATCTCCATTTGTCAACTCAATTCTGGTTAACGCTAAGGAGCTTTTATCGAGTTTGCAAATTATGTGCAGCACCGCAGACCTGAATGGCGTTAAACGATCAGTGAAATCATGAAAGCGCTCTTACAAAACTCAATAACTTCCACTGCAGCCAGTTCAGACCAGGCAAGAAAGGACGCTGAAACGTTTAAGAAGGCGGACACTAATTACGCCATATTTCTCCAGGAGTGCCGAGTGCCTTTCTTAATAACCATGTCTTCACACTGATTATACCTCGTACATTCCCCTTGGTAAGAAAAGAACAACAAAAAGAACACATAAAAAGTCTGGTTTCAATACGACGTGCTTTGTATGCCTTTTACTCTCTCGAAGTTTCAAGATATGTCCAAACAGAAAAATGGAACAAGAGCCTCCATTCCGTCCCCGCTCGCTTTCCGCATTCCAGCCTCCGCCGTGGACTGATCGGAAACGTTTCACAATGCTGGCAGAGTAAACAAGGCTCGTGAAGGCAGCCCCACCAGCCCCAGCACTCCTAGCAGCCCCAGGAATCTTCTGTGAGATGTCTGGGAGGAACTGACGGCCACTGGTGCCTCTTGAGACTCTTTTGACGAGACCACTTTTCTGTTTTGTGCTTGTGTCACTCACCCGTACAGAGAGAGAGAGAGAGAGAGAGAGAGAGAGAGACAGACAGACACAGATGGGTAGACAAACATAGTCAAATAAATATATAGAAAAAACAGACGGATAGACAGTACAATATTTCGAATGGATTAGCAAAAAATACTAGGAAGACAAACGTATATGTATACACACTAGAGAGAGAGAGAGAGAGAGAGAGAGAGAGAGAGAGAGAGATGCAAATAATTTCTCTTGCCATTCCTCACGCTGGAAAAAGAAAAATTAAGTATATTGTGTGCCGTGCAACTTACACTGAATAAAAAGAAGAAAAAATGCAGCATTCGCATGAGGGAAAAAAATTACTTTCTATACGAAATAACTAAAAAGAAAATAGTAATAGGAAAAGTAACATTGACTGGATTGCGAGAGGACAAAACCTTTCTTTCTTTCTAACGAAAATTCCATAAAAATGAGAGAAAGAAAAAATAATGATTCACAGGAGTAAGAAAAAAGCGAGAACAAATCCTGAAATCAAACAATGTTCTGTTTCTCTCTTTTTGTCTGCCTGTCTAGCGACTCATCAGACTTTTTTTTTTTTCTTTCGTCATGTAGAATGGTGGTGAGCGCCTGACTCAGAAACGTCAGAGTCGACAGTTCGAATCAGAATGAGAGAAAAGACAATACGTTCAATCTTCATAAAGTTAGATGTAAAACAGAGATAGGAAGGAATTGGTTCTCTAATGGAGTGACATGTAAATGGAATAGACTCACTAATCAGAATATTATTGTTGCTTCATTAAGGAAGTTAAAAACATTAGACAAATTTTAGGATGAAGATGATGGGTAGAAATACGAAGGTAGACATTGCGTGCATTGACTTTCACGTGTTGGCCTGACGGTTTCTTGCAGCTACCATTGCGTATTATTATATTTTTTTCATGAATTCCCTTCCTAAGATCTTAGATTCAATGCGCAAGCTATCAAATTTGACCCTCACAGTTGGAAACAACGAAGATGTTTGAAAGGAAAGAAGATAATGACAGACTACGGGGAGGCTGAAGGAGTGAGTGATGATGAGTGAAGCTGATTGAGTAATAATAGTGACGAAGGAAGTTGAATGATTATAAAGAAAAACTAAAATTAATCAAAGATGCAATTTTGTCACGCTAAATTAGTGAATAAGAACATTAATTTGCAGCTATCAAAGAAGCAAAACAGAGAATAGGTCTACCAAATGAGGGATCAATTCATTCCTATCAGTTAAAACAATTCAACTTATAGGGAAACCAGACACAAGGCCGATGAATAAATGAGGAACAGCTGTATGGTAATGGTGTTAGGTTGCTCTTCTTGTTCCTTTCACTTAATGCGAGGCAACCATCACCACCATATGTAGAGTATACGGAGTCTATGGTACATACGTACATAGAGCACGAAGTCTTTATCTGCAAGAAAATTATGAATAAAAAAGAAAAGATATTGCAATTTCTACCTAGTTTAAAGATTGGATGTCGGTATGAAACATGTGAAGATGTCTCAGTGTTATTGGCAATTAGGGAAAGGTGTACCAAATGCAGTGAAAGAATTGAATAACATCAGTATCGTGCTATGTCGTCTGCATGAAGGCTGTCTTGTCTGATAACGGCATCTTGTTGTCTGGAAACTTTACCGAAGCTTATCAGTCACAAGGGAACAATTTCTAATAGCCAGAAATTACTGTGAAAAGTGAACTTGTTCCCAGTGGCTCCAGTAACATCAGGGAAAGTAGAGTTTTTATTAGACTTCTTATTACTGTGCTCGACCTTTGCTGATACTATCATCCTCAAAATTGTTTGTATACACACACACACGAAGAAAGATTACGAGCTTAATTCTATCTTTTTTTTTTATCTCCAGGGGTCACAAAGGTAGACTTGTAGGAAAATATGGCTGGAAAAGTTTAACATTTTTTTTCAACGTTATGGCTTATAGCACCTGTAGGCATACTTGAAGAGTATACGTGGGAAGCGCTGTTCAGCTTCAGCCCACAGGTAGTTTATTTACAATGGTACCCATATTAGGGCCCACATCACCTTCTAAGCGTTTCTTTGGTGTAACCATCTAGAACCTGGGTATCATAGTGACATGTAGATAGCTTTAAACCACTCGACAAATGACATAGCTTCAAAGCGGTATGTGGTGGGATTCGAACCTGCACGTGGACGTATGCCCGATCCCACGTTCACCACCTTATCCACTACGCCATTCACGTAATGGGAAGTTTAGTAGTTTCTAGTTTCAGCATCATGAAAAGTGGATTATTTCTAATGCTTCCATAAATATTAGGAAATATGTTTTGTTCTATATTCGAGCTTATTTCATGTTTACTTACGATTGTGCATAATGGAAAGTGCAGGAATTTTCAGAAAAGGAAAGAGAGGGAAAAATGATCAATGGATGAAGCTCAAAGTAACCAAAGAATAGTTGTTGTTGTTTTTAAGAAAACTAGTTTTGTCGAGATCACTCTATCACTCTTACAATCCTGAAAAAAAATATTGCTGCACTTCCATGAAAACAACTTTACTTAATAAAAAAAGAGATGAAATACTTGTCGTACATATTATTCCTAGTAAATAATCTTATTGTGTTAAAGTGCACAAAACTGCAATCCTCAATTCCATTTCATAAACTAGAAAAATTGTAGAGATGTGTGAAAATATTAAACAGAAATGGTGTACAAAAGTGCAGGCTGCATTATTATCTTGCTTTGTGAATAGGGGAAATGAAAGATGACCTTGTGTAATTATCAGAGGCAACACATCATGCGTCCTTACACTCTCATCATAAAACCGAGTGTTAACTGCTAGCTACTCAACACCATAGTCATAAAGTCGTTAATATATTCATATTTTATTTTTTACTTTTCAAGAAATCAAGATAAAAAAACAATTCAGTTCTTGATCTTAATATTTCAAGCAGTAATGTTGAGCTGAATTTCAAATCACTCATACAGTACAAAGGAAACTATACCGACAGTTGCTCCACCTGACAGAAATTAATAAATAAGTTCATTCCAAAGCAAATATGTACAAATCTTCTAAAATGACTTAAGGAGTTTGTTAATGCAGATTACGACATGTTATCACGCTCACCAGCTGGTCTCAATCAGTGTGCTTCTAGATCACATCAACAAAGACAATAAAATGCTTTAACTAATAAAATTTTTGCTTTTTTTTATTTATACCATGTGGGCTTTTCACGGGAATTTATGGGCTAAAGGGGGTACTTTTTAGGGTACCTCCTATCTCAAAGCCCACCCGCTAGGAAACCGTTGCCCCGAGTAAGGAAGCCCAACCTACACTTGCTTATGAACACTGTCACAGAAAAAGAAGGTAACTATATTTATTTCAATTTTTCCTTAAACTAAAAAAAAAAAAAGGAAGACAGTATATTGTTCTTTATTCTTTTTTATTTTTTTATTTTTTTATATTTTATTTTACTTATATTTATTTTATTTTACATTTTTTTTTCCAGAGCTCTTTTAAGATTTAGGAAAATAAGGAAATTCGTATGTTTAATAATGTTCATTTGGATCGTAGTCAATTTTAATTTCTCATTACATTTTATACAACACATTTTTCGTATTATTTATCTAATGTAGAGAAATTTCTTACTTTTTTTTTTGCATCGTAGCCGAATTTCAAACATAGCTATAAATATTTCTTTTTAATTCCTATCTCTTAGTGTTGCTTATGTAAACAAGCGTATTTATGTTTTATTTCACTCTAATCATCATAAAAAAAATCCACACGCTCCGAGGTAATTCTTAAAACAAACACATTTATTTTGTTTTCCTTTTTCTCTCTCCCAGTGGATGAAAAGAGAGCGGATGACGTGTTCTTTCATTTCCTCTTTCTCTCTCTAACTTTTTCCTCTTTTTTTCATTTTTTACACGTTACAATGTCAAGTCACTTTTTTTCACTTCACAGTTTTCCCACCTGTCTGTATGCGAGAAAATAATGAGAGAGAGAGAGAGAGAGAGAGAGAGAGAGAGAGAGAGAGAGAGAGAGAGAGAGAGAGAGAGAGAGAGAGAGAGAGAGAGAGAGAGAGAGAGAGAGAGTTAGTGAGTTACGTAGAATTAAAATTAAATGACTACCTTACTATTTCTCCCCTCAATTTCATGTATTACTTTCTTCTTCTTCTTCTTCTTCTTCTTCTTCTTCTTCTTGTTTGCATAGTGTTTATGTTTTCGTATTCTTTTTTTTTGTCTTGTTTTTTGTCAATGTTGTTGTTCCTGTCCTTCGTTCTCTATACTTTTTTCCATCTCTTCCTCCTCCTCCTCCTCCTCCTCTTCAAAACTATTGCCACTGTCTCATGTGTAACAAACAAACAAACAAAGATAAATAAAACTATCTTTTCATTTTCTTCCTACCGAAAAAAAGTAAACAAAAACAGTGGAGACTGGAAATACACACACACACACACACACACACACACACACACACACACACACACACACACACACACACACACACACACACACACACACACACACACACACACACACACACACACACACACACACACAACAAAGGCAGGTAAACAAAGAATTAATTTTATTATTTAGGGAATGTGTACGTGTATGTTTGTACGTATATGAATTTCTGGAAATATAGACCTGCATCTGTGTGTATGTGTGTGTGTGTGTGTGTGTGTGTGTGTGTGTGTGTGTGTGTGTGTGTGTGTGTGTGTGTGTGTGTGTGTGTGTGTGTGTGTTTTCCAGAAAGGCTTCCCTTTAATAAGACGCTGAATTTTTCATATCTCTGTGGAAATATTTTTCTACACACACACACACACACACACACACACACACACACACACACAATTATGATGACGTTCACAGCGACCCTTGCGTGCGTTCGTCCTCGAGCACTTCAAAAAGTATTTTTTCAATTTCCGTCTTTTAATCATACTATTCATGAAAATTCTCTCTCTCTCTCTCTCTCTCTCTCTCTCTCTCTCTCTCTCTCTCTCTCTCTCTCTCTCTCTCTCTCTCTCTCTCTCTCTCTCTCTCTCTCTCTCTCTCTCTCTCTCTCTCTCTCTCTCTCTCAAGTTATGTCGTTTTACTGTAAACTCAAAACAAAAATAGTTGATTTAAAGTAGATCATTACAAAAATCATTAACGTTATAATAAAGAAGACATGGTTACCATTTTTCATAATAGTCTTAGCTACTAATAAATCCTCGTGATATCAAAATACTCATACCTGCAGACTTACCACTGGACACACACACACACACACACACACACACACACACACACACACACACACACACACACACACACACAGATAGACATAAAGGGTAACATGAATATAAAGACAGAGAGAGCGATAGACAAATATACAGGGTAAAGTAGGCCTTTTTTTTTTTTATCTTTTGTTGCCGTTGGCCAGCCTCCCCTCTTGTATGAAAAAGAACAAGGTGATTAGAAAAATAGTTGTGTGTGTGTGTGTGTGTGTGTGTGTGTGTGTGTGTGTGTGTGTGTGTGTGTGTGTGTGCCACCCGCGCTTATGTATGTATTTATGCCTGCGCTGCCTACATAAAACACTCGCGGGAATCTAGCAAAATTTTTTACTTTCATACTAATCTTTAAACTCAGCGAGATTTCTTTTCACTTCAGACTCGAGGGAGAAAAATATCTCACGCCGCGGAACGCCTGTTTGTGAGGCCTAGTTGAAGGGGAGTGTATGTGCAATTGTGCACCCTGCAAAGTGTAAGCGGTGACTGACCTAACCGAACGTTCTTCCTCACTGCACTTGAGTTTCTCGCTTCACTTCGATTTTTTTTTCTTTTTCACTCCCCCTTCCCTGCCTGACCTGAACTTTTAGCCGTCAGTCATTTGTTTTAACTTTCATAGCGTATCTCTTTGAGGCTGTGAAGTGTGGGTAGCGTGAAAACAAACACACACACACACACACACACACACACACACACACACACACACACAGAGTTGATGTTTGCAAGGATCGCCTATGAGATTTGGCAGGAAGGTAGGCAGCTTGTTTTTTTTTTTTTGTTTTGTTTTTTTCTACCGAGGTTTTCTCTTAAATCGTACATCTCTCGCCGTGCCGGATCAGCTGTCGCGTCCCACCAGCTGACACTTGCCGAGGCTCACATGCCGGGGGGTCACTTGTCTGCGCGTATGACGGTATTGTTTCGTCGTTTTGTTTTTCTTTTTATTATTTATAGAGCTGGAGGAAGATGATTGACGAACAGCCCCCAAGTTATATGATATTACTATTGCAGAGAGAGAGAGAGAGAGAGAGAGAGAGAGAGAGAGCACTAAAAAGATGGGTAGCGATGAAAGAAAGAGATGTCAAAACTATTATATTTGTGAGATTTGCAGTGATTCGCGCGATTATCATGCACTGTCTGTTTAGTCCAAGATAAATCTAGACTCATTATACGTCTAGGTACCAAAACAATTGGGTTTCGGGTAGATCTCTAGTTTCGCTTTGAACAGAAATTATCGTACTTAAAAATATCATTTCGATTGATACATATAGCCTTTTGTTTATATCGATATTCTTCTTCTAGTTTTTTTTCTTGTGATTTAATCAACTGCAAGCTTAGAGGAAAATATTTAATCGGAATATTCTTTTTTTTTTTGTACAGATGTGGACCTGTTAAAAAGTGAAAAAATGAAAGTCAATGTAAAATACTCTAGTCTAATAGGATATGCTGTTTCCTTAGAAAAGAAAGGCAGTACATATGCAGAATATATATCTAGGGTTTTTAACTCCTTCAGTACCATGACGAGTATCCATATTCATTCTGCTTACTATTTGGTGATTTTATACAGCTTCAGAAACTTATGTGGGGATTAGAATAGGGTAGACTGTGCATTAATCTTCTGACCTCCACAGACTCTTACTGATGTCAAGAAAATGGTCTATTCGTACTCAAATCACAAGGTAAAAAATGTGTCCCAGTATTGAAGTGGTTAATAGCGAGGCAGAGATAATAATCATATTTTACTTTAAAAACATATATATAGTCATAAAAAACACTATTTCGATTGAAAGGTGAAGACGAACAGATAGAGACAAAAGAAGAATCATTGCAGGATGTTGAGAGACAGCCACCACTCCCTTACTCGCATACTCATTAATTCATAACTCCTGGTCAGTGAGTAACAAATTATATATTTTACTCGTGTCCATTAATTATCCGAGCGTCTGTCGTTCTGCTATCTCATCAAGGAAAGGCGGACTGATCTACTTATTCTCGTTCATTACAGTAAGTAACGCGTCCTTTACATTAATCAACACACGGAAACACTTTCAACCGTAATTAAACAGACAAACGGACGGAACCACAAGCAGACACACTGACAGACAAATGCAGAGATGGACAGGTAGCGAAAGACAGACACACAGAGAAAAAAGTAACTCTACCATAATGATCCAGACAGACAGACAGATAGACAGACAGATACACGGACGAAAGAATGAAACTACAAACACACTGATAAATAAACAAACACACAGACAGAAAATGCACTTCAATATCTTCACTTGTTTTATTCCTATATGTCTTGCAAATATTTAAATTGTAGTTTTAAAAAGACATAGATGACCTTTTGTTGATCTTTTTTTATTTATAAGTCGCTGCAAAACATTTTATCAATTATCTGAATATTTATCGCTGTAGTGAAAGGTTTTAAGCTTTTCCTCCTGTTTATTTATGCAACTCAGTGTTCGTGGCTACCGTTGCAAAACACTCCCTTGATACGGTTAGTTCTTTAGTGTAATGACATGGAAGTGCAAAACTGATATATCAGCAAAATACATAATACAAAAAAATCAAATAAGTAATACAATATAATACATAATAAAATGATAAAATACTTCATACAAAATACCAAAATACTTCATAAGGCATACGTATCTACATACAGAGGAAGAAGGTAATGAATCGCTTCTGTATATCTACACTTCTTCACACCGGAGGGCAGGTCACCGTGCTTGTTCTGGTTGACTGGCAGGTGGTAAAAAAATATCACAGGGTCTGCTATTCAATTCTGCAAGGCGATCCAATAACATATCAAAGGCCAAAGTTGATGGCTTCTGGGAATATCTGACTGGGATCACTTCTGAAACTAGTAGGAGTGGAATGTGCATCTGCAGGGCGAGGCAACGGCAGGAGACATGTTGTTTGTGTTCAGTGTCAGTGTCAGTGCAGAAGTGAAGGAAACAGGTATTGTGACTTTCCATTTTTTTTTTTTTTTGGGGAGAGGTGATTAGTATGAACGGATAACATTAGGTTTTATTTACAACAGACAACGTTGTATTGAGAAACTGTTGCTTAATTGCTGTTACCATTTTCTTTTATACCATGTGGACTTCTAACGGGAATGTATGGGCTAAAGAAGGTACTTTTTAGGGTACCTCCTATCTCAAACCCCACCCGCTAGGAAACCGTTGCCCGGAGTGAGGAAGCCCAACCTACACTCGAACCGTGGACAGGATTCGAACCCATGCGCTTGGAGACCCCACTGACCCTAAAGCATGCATGGTTTCACTGCACCACGGCGGCTCCTTAGCGGAAGTAATCAACTCGATAACAGAACAAACAGGTCAGCAGCAAACGTATTTGTTATTTCTAACCTGCGGTGAAAGGCAGTGTCATTTGTTCTCGGAGCAAAACCTTTAGGCTCCAACAAGTCCCAACATATATTACACTTACATAACTTGAAAGGGAAAGTTAAAGTTACTTAAAATATACAACTGCAAAAGTTTTCTGAGCAATTGCATCATTGTATCCTTGTCTCTCGGGAGGATCTGAGATTACACAACTCGTAGTCTCGTCTCATCATGGATACAATAGTCACTCAGTTGTTATCAGAAACCCATTTGTCTGTGATTAATTGATTTCATGCACCTAACCTTTTGAGAAATGATTCCTCTTAGCGCGGCTCTCACTCATCTTTGGGCAGGCACCGTGTAACCTTTGCTGCTGGGAATACGTATGTATCTTTAGTTCGGTTACTCGTCTAAAGAGCAACGTGTTATAAATTATTTCCGTCAAGATGATCCATATGGTGACTCTACTTACGGCCCATTTCTGTAAAGTGTGTGTGTGTGTGTGTGTGTGTGTGTGTGTGTGTGTGTGTGTGTGTGTGTGTGTGTGTGTGTGTGTGTGTGTGTGTGTGTGTCCCAGCACAATTGAAGGGAAAAGTGTGTGCTATAATCTATAGAAAGATATTGTATTTTAATTTTCTCTCCACTTCTCAAAATTTGAATCCCTGAAGAGAACATATAAAATAGAACTCTGTAAAAGGCTAATTGACCAACATAATACCGCTCGTGAAGAGAGAATTTTCAAGACACATTAAGAAAACTACATTAAATACTTTAGCGACATGAAACATTTCTGCCAAGTTATATTATTTTCTTACGAATATATAACTAAGCATTTCACTTTATGTTTCATAGTCATTGGTTAGTCACTCTCTCTCTCTCTCTCTCTCTCTCTCTCTCTCTCTCTCTCTCTCTCTCTCTCTCTCTCTCTCTCTCTCTCTCTCTCTCTCTCTCTCTCTCTCTCTCTCTCTCTCTCTCTCTCTCTCTCTCTCTCTCTCTCTCTCTCTCTCTCTCTCTCTCTCTCTCTCTCTCTCTCTCTCTCTCTCTCATTTGCGCTACCCTTTCAATTTAACGTTGGCAGGTAATGACCATTTGGTGGAGGAGTGAAGTGCTAGTAGGTTCTAATAGGCAGCGTTATGATTTATTCAAGTGCACTAATTAATTGCCTTACCTCGATTCCCTTTGTCTCGCTAATTTAGCGGTCAGGTAATTGCCAGGTGGCGATTATCGGAAAAGTCTCGGAGTGGGGACAGGTAGACACATTGCACAAAGAATCCCCAAGGTCGATGAAGTGGTGCGTTAATGCATAACGAACCAGGGTAATACAAGACTTCACAGGGCTCACGCAGTGCATAAACTGCCGCCTTCCTTTCATTAACCCTGGAACCCTTGATGTAAATTGCCTGTTGTGAAAAGATGCTGCTGTTTGCGTGTTGCCTCTGAATGCACCAATTGCCCTGCCTGGCCACGTAAATGTGAATGTCTGCACTTAGATGAACACTTTATTGCTCGAAGCAGTACCGGAGATAATCCACAGGTAGGAACACTGATTACCTGAGTCTCTCCACCTGAAGGGACACCTGATGAAGCACCTCCTTTCTCTTTCCATTTGAAGAGACATAGATTACATAAAGAAGCATCTGCGTTTCTCCACCTGAAGGAACTGCTTCTCTCTCCCTTTCTAGGAACACAGGTTTCTTGCCACCTGAAGAAGCACTTCAGAGTCTCCACTTTAGCATTAGTTATTTGGAAGAACATGTCTTTGTCCACTTTAGTGCTTCAAAGATAAATTCAGTCTGATGAAAGAACACTTGATATCTTTGTTTATAACACCGCTGGTCACCTGAAGGAACACGTGTCTCTTTCCACATCAGAGAACACTAGACTACTGAAAGAGGGACGTTACATTCTCTATTAGAAGAAACACTAATTATCTGAAGGATGGACGGATGGATGGATGGATTTTGATTTAGGCGCTGCAACAGCAAGAGTCATCTGGCGCCTTATCTGAAGGAACAAGTGCATCTTTCTACCACAGTGAAAACTTCACTGCTTGACTAAGAACACTGCCAGAAAGAACGCCTGAATCTTGGCGTCCTGATCCTTTCCCTACAATACGTATGTAACAATTCTCCACACTAAAAATAATGTGTGAAACCTTTATAAGTGTCTGGAAAAAAGAAAGTTTAAAAAAGATAGATCTCGCCATTTCTAACCAGTATAATGTTTAGAGGTAGTTGTAGAAAGAGAAGCAATGTCTTGAATGGTTAGTGATTAAGGAATGATGTGTGAGATAGCAGTGAAATTAAGACATTATTTTTCTACCCTGAAGGAAGATATGAATTTCTCTACGTGAAATAACTCCTGGGGTCACTTACAGGAACACCTCGACATTTGCAGTTAAAACAACACTGCAATACCTGACAACTGATCTGAATCTTTCGGCCTCAAGGAACACCTGCAATCCGTCGCTTCAAAGAGCACCTGATTACCTGAGGGAAATTTTATTACTTGAGGGAAAACCTAATTCTTTCCACATGAGGGGAACGCTGGAGTCTTTCCTCTCTCGCCGCAGGGTTTTCTCATACTTTCCTCCTCACAGTGCTTTTTTCCTCTATATCTCTTCCCTCTCTGCCTCCCTATCCTCTCTCCCTTCTATCCATCCTCTATTAATCTCTCCTCGCCTTCTCTCTTCAAAGTAATTAGAGTAATTAAAACTTCTGTTTATTTCAAGTACACAGTTATGATTCAACGCTTATCTTAAGTAGAGAAAAGTCTTGTTTTATCTTAAGTATAACTTTTAGCCAATGAGATATTTCGCTCTCATATCATACGTTTTACTTTTCTTTTAATTTTTCTGAATGTTTCGTTTATTTCAGTGCCTCAGAAATCAAGAATTGACTTTTTTTAAATCACTTGATTTCTTGTGAGGGAAAGAAAAAAAAGAACTGGAGAAAAAGAAAGGCTGAAAGCGATGAAAAGAATAACAACAAGTACAAGGTAACAAGGCACAGAAATAGAAATAAAAGTACAAAGTAATGAATCGCGTAAGAGAAATCTGTAAAATGTGAAAGATTAATCTAATTTTCTATTCATTTTTTAGTATCTTTATTCTATTTCAATTTATTCATTTCTTAGATTTATTATCATTTTCTTATCGTTCGTATGAGTGAGCAGAGGTGGTGGTGGTGGTGGTGATGGTGGAGGCGGCAAGGGCTGTGACAGGGAGGGCGTTAAGGTCGCTATTAAGTGAAAACACTCTTATGATGTCGATTTTTCAAAGAAGCTGACCGGATCAAGGGATGGCGGGGTAATATTTCTTTTCCTTTATAACTTTGCTCATTAAAAACGCTGCTATTCCTTTTCACTCTGGCGCTCTTAATGAAACCTTTTTTTCCCTGTTCCTTAGCGGCTTCATGTGGCTAATTGATAACTTTCCTGTTTACATGGGTATGATTGATTATTTCGCAAAGTTTTAATGCCTTCCTGACTGGGAGGAAGAAATTATTGAGAGCCCTTCATCATTACCGGCCACGGCGAGGATGGAAACGTGTCATCTAAATCCCCTTGACCAACAGACAAGCAGCCGTAATAGAGATTCATTCAAAAGCAGTGTTTGTATCTATCAAGCCCCTTCATCAAGGGGAACATGCGTCATGTCCTTGCGTTGTTGTTGTTTTCTACGTAGGTAATTGGAAAGGAAAAATATATAAAAAAAGAAACAATACTAGCTGGTGCTGGAAAATAAACGGAAGAGAGAAAACATTAAGGATGCATTTGTATTTGTTCATCTATTTCATAAACGTGTAAGAAATGTACGTTTATTTGCCACTGTTTCTCCAAAAGATTTAAGGAGAAAAATTTCTTCACAAGTGTTGGTGAAATCAGTCCCCGTGGTGGCTCGAGGCTCTCTTTAAAAATACCTCATGTCACAGGAACGCAGGAAACAAAATCTGGTAGAAAGTCTTAGAAATTGATGGTGAAAAAAAAGTAACTAATGAAGTCTTTCTTGACTCATCCATTCGTAAGGTGGAAAAAACAAGGGAGAAATCAGAAAAGAAAAATATACTGTGTTCTCTTGCTTCCCTAGAAGAAATAAAAAATAACGATTTAAACCCGCATTTTTTTTCACATATGAATAAAGAATCTCCTGAAGCAAACACGAATTTCAGGAAGGACAGTGGTCGTCTGACTGAATATGTATGAGGTTGATATGTAGAAATCGGTAGACATATTTCATACAGGGACCGTCCATGTGTAGGCTTGATGGTTTCCTGCAGCTTCCCTTATCTTCTTATATTAGGTTCCTTTGGAAAAACTGATTTGCTAGTAGACGAACAGATATAAATCCATTTTCACGAACCAACTAGAGAGAAAAGCAATAACGTGCACTTATGAAATTATAAATGAATGTCGTAATTTTAATCAATCATGTAAGCCCTGGAAAATATGACACATTTGTGCAGTGTTGGACGTGATGTGATTCGTGACTGACTGCGAGGTGAGAGAGAGAGAGAGAGAGAGAGAGAGAGAGAGAGAGAGAGAGTATTTGTTAGCGTTGAATGACATTTTCAATTACTCAGAACTCACCTTTGTTTTATGGAAGGGTTTGCTGAAGAATTAAACTGTCTTGCTATGATATGAATAAAGACCCAGAGAGAGAGAGAGAGAGAGAGAGAGAGAGTACTTTCATAATTCTGTATAATGTTTTTTGACTGCTGGCAACTCCAATGACCTATTTTTCTACCATTTTGTTGCCCTCGTCCAGAGTTACACTTACATAAAAACACACACACACACACACACACACACACACACACACACACACACACACCCGGTAGCTCAGTGGTTAGGGCGCTGGCTTCACAAGCCAGAGGACCGGGGCTCGATTCCCCGGCCGGGTGGAGATATTTGGGTGTCTCCTTTCACGTGTAGCCCCTGTTCACCTAGCAGTGAGTAGGTACGGGATGTAAATCGAGGAGTTGTGACCTTGTTGTCCCGGTGTGTGGTGTGTGCCTGGTCTCAGGCCTATCCGAAGATCGGAAATAATGAGCTCTGAGCTCGTTCCGTAGGGTAACGTCTGGCTGTCTCGTCAGAGACTGCAGCAGATCAAACAGTGAAACAGTGAAACACACACAGTTGAAGAGACAGGGACACAAAAAGAAAAGAAATGTGTAAGGAGTTTTCATATTTGCTAATTTCACGAACAATTTTCCATCTAGCCAAACTCTTCAGTTCCAAGGTTTCCCTAGGGGCATAAATCTAATTACTTACTGTCCACAGAGTAAAACTGTGTAAAGGGAAGAAGAGATGAGAAAAGAAAAGGAGAGAGAGAGAAGCAGTAGATTTTTTTTTCAGAATAGAATAAGATTGTTTTGGAGATTTGTTTTTCATCATAAGTTTTGTTTAATCTTTCTACAGTTGAGCATGTATTTCTCTTTAGTTTTTATCTTTAACTTCCTTCACGTTTCATGCATTTTTTTTTTCTTTCTTTTGTGTCTTTTGAAGCAATTCCGAAGCCTAAAATAAATAAAGTCAACTTCCTGCTCTCTCTCTATTTACCTGCTGTGTATCCGTGCAGACAATCTTTAATGCTGTAAAGGTTAACGAAGGGTGACCGTGGTAGCAAAAGAGTTAGTGTTTAGTTACCTGAAAAATGGGTAATAGGCTCTCTCTCTCTCTCTCTCTCTCTCTCTCTCTCTCTCTCTCTCTCTCTCTCTCTCTCTCTGTGACACTAAGAGCTTGTTTACAGTGGTTCACTTGGTCTACTATGAATCATCTTTACCACTTCCTGTCAATGTTTAGTGTCTCAAATTCATCACGTGTGTTTTAGTTGCCGTTCGTCTTTTATCAACACTGAGGGCTGGAAAAATTAGAGTGTACACAAAATTGTAAAAATAACAAAATAGGAAGGAAAAATAGATTAATATTGTCCTCTTTAAGTAACTGGTATAAAAGAATAATAAATAAATCATATCTCTAAGTAACTGTAAACTGTAAATTTCTGTAAACGCTTTTGTAGGTTGATATTGTCCTCTTTGAGTAACTAGTAAAATAAAATAATAAATAAATCATCATATCTCTAAGCAACTGTAATTTCTGTAAACGCCTATACCATGTGGGCTTTTCACGAATTCCTTTTACCTTTTGACCTCCTGCTTAAAGCCCACTCGCTAGGAAACCGTTGAGTGATGAAGCTACACTCAGACCGTGGACAGGATTCGAACCGTGCGCTAGCACGCATGGTTCCACTGTACTTCCTTTTACCTTTGACTTGAACTGCTCAAGGAGGCAAGCTTCAAAACACCTCCTAAATATTGAATTTTTTTTTTGACCATACTGTAAATCCAAAAGGGACTAAGACCTTCACTCGACCTTTTTATCATTATTATTTTTGCTTTACATTACTAAAAAAAAAAAAAATCTTTGCAAGGAAAATTGTGTACTACCACCTTACCACTTTCATACCCACCTACATACACACCCACACACACCCACACCCATATACACCCCGCACTGCGTCTAGGCTTTCAAATCGCGCAGCATCGTTACGCCCGTGGACGAGAGTGCTGTAAAAACGTGCTCTTCCTTGGCATGGTTTCAGGGTAAGCTTGTTATTGAAGACCGCCCTTGGGAAAACAGGAAATACATGTGCATAATGAAATGAGAAAGCTGAGGAAATGAAGACTAGGTTGTAAAATGAAGAGTGCTTTTGTTGTTGTTTTTATTATTATTATTATTATCATTATTACTATTATTATTATTATTATTATTATTATTATTATTATTATTATTATTATTATTATTATTATTATTATTATTACTATCATTATTATTATTGTTATCATTATTATTATCATTGTTGTTGTTGTTACTATTGTTGCTGTTGTTTTACCATTAGTATAGTTATTGTTGTTGTTGTTGTTGTTGTTGTTTCAGATGTTATTGTTATTTTTATTATTGTTATTATTGTTATTGTTATTATCATTTTCATTAATATTATTGTTGTTGTTACTGCAATGTTGGTGTTGTTTCTTCTTCTTCTTCTTCTTCTTCTTCTTCTTCTTCTTCTTCTTCTTCTTCTTCTTCTTCTTCTTCTTCTTCTTCTTCTTCTTCTTCTTCTTCTTCTTCTTCTTCTTCTTCTTCTTCTTCTTCTTCTTCTTCTTCTTCTTCTTCTTCTTCTTCCTATTATTCTTGTTCTTCTTCTTCTTCTTCTTCTTCTTCTTCTTCTTCTTCTTCTTCTTCTTCTTCTTCTTCTTCTTCTTCTTCTTCTTCTTCTTCTTCATCATCTTTTTTCGTCTTGTTCTTGTTCTTCTTGTTCTTGTTCTTTTTCTTCTTCTTGTTTTTGTTCTTCTTCTTCTTCTTCTTCTTCCTCTTCTTCTTCTTCTTCTTCTTCTTCTTCTTCTTCTTCTTCTTCTTCTTATAGTTGTTGTTATTAGCGGTGTTGACGTTGTTGTTGTCTATGATTTAGATACTAAAACCGCTTATAGAGACTTGAGAACCTTGCGTGGAAGGAGAAAACTGAGAGTGAGTAAGCTGGTTAGCCGTCTTAAGCCAGGAGAAAATACTCGTAGCTCAGGGGCCAATTCAGCGGAAGTGAGGAAGTGATAAGCGTGTCTAATCTCGTGAAAGTATGATGCCTTCTTAGTTACGTGTAAAGTCCCACTAGCGACCGAACACACCACTTGTACCGTATCGGGGAGAGGTATTAACCCTTCAAGACTGAGACACATTTCTACCTTGAGATATGTGTATGATTTCACTATTCTATCGACATTAGGAAAGGTGTATACAGGTCAGAAGATTAATGGTCACAATCTTTACTATCTTAAATCCCAACACAAGTCTTTGATGCTGTATATAATCATCAAATAGTAACGAGAATGAATACGGAAACGCGTCATGGTACTCAGGGGTTATGACTGTTCAGTATTTCCTGCCTCGTCTTTTCGAACAGTTTCCTTTCTGTCTAATTCCGTGAAAGTGTGATGTTCTCCTAGCTTGTGTAAAGTCTCACAAGCTGCCGGACACGAATTGTACCTTGATGGGATGAAGTTTAAAGACTGATCAATACTTCCTTTTTTGTAAGAGAGGAAAGCTGGCCAAGGGCAACATAAAAAAGGTCCACTAAGTTGCCAGTCCCCTTGCAGCCTCGTCTTTTCGTAATAGTTTCCTTTCTTATCATTTTTTGAGGATCGACGGGGAAAATCATCATGGCTCTTTGGTATTCCTTTCTACCTTGGCTTAGTTTCAGAATGGACGGTTGTTACTTCGTTGAGTTTTAAAGAAGTTCAAAATTCCCTCTCTGTAGTTTAGTTTCCCTCCTTAGTGCTTATCATATTTGCAGTTCTTCAGGTCTCTCAGTCATTTATTTCTATCTCCGCCCAACACTGGATGAGGATGGAATGGACACTTGTTATTTCTTTGGGTATTAGAGTGATTCAATACCTCCTGTCTCTTATTGTCCGCTTAATTTTTTTTTTTCCTTACTGGTTAATTTTGCAGACAGTTCCTCAGGTCCTTCTTCTCTACTGCGCCTGAGCTTCACCTCCTCAAGTGATGATGAGAGAGTAGACACTTATTATTTCATTTGAGGAACCTCCGACAACACTATACTGGACAATACTGTTACTTAAGCTTCCCTCATCGTGTATTTATTTATCTCTTATGACATTTCCCTTAAATTCACCCTTTAATTTCAACTTCTGGTGGTCCTCGTTACGACAGAGCGTAGTTTTTACTTCATTTGAGTGAGTGACATGTGTACTGGACGGGAGTAAAAGTACAGACACTAAAAGGTATGAGTAGGTACTCCTTCAGCTCTCAGTGTTCTCTTACATCAGCAGATCACTTCAAATAACTAGGGAAGACGGCACAGCAGTCACTACTTCTTCGGTTTCTTCGCTTAGGCAACATTCATGTCAAATTGTGTACACGTCATTGATAAAAAAAAAAAGAGAGCGTGCACTATCATATTACAAAGGCAGGGTCAGATATACCTACCTCCTTCCTTCACTTTCGTCCTAATTTTTTCCGTGCCTTGCTTATCCTCCGTTGTGGATCATAATTCATAGAGAGAGAGAGAGAGAGAGAGAGAGAGAGAGAGAGAATTGTTATATCATATTTCAAAAGCAAGGCGGAATGCATCAACCTACAAATTTTCTTGACTTTCCTCCTCCTTTCTTGTCTCTCTCACTCGCTACTTCGGGAATTGTCAAGCACTCTTCATTGTGAGAGTCTGTTTCATGAAAAAAATAGAGAGATCTTGCAACATCGTGTTACAGAGGCAAGATACAATTGAATGTACATGCAACCTTTCTTCACTTTCTCCCTCCCGCCCTCTCCCTTCTTGCCTAGCTCACTCGCCACCTCGGCATGTGCCAAAACTTTTTCATGTCGGGACAAAGAAATTTTACCTTCGTTTTCTTTTGAGGAAATTAACCCACACCGAGAACACTTGTGTGGAGAATTCTCTAATTAACAAACTCGCGAAACAGTGGGAAGATTTACCCCGGGCGTCCAGCAGCAGCAGCAGCAGCAGTAGTGGTGGCGTGGGTAGTGGTAGGAGAAGCGGGCCAGCCTGTCCTGCCATCCTCCGCCGGCGCAGCTTAGTCCGGTCTTTCCGTGTGGCTGGCTGGATGCGTGGCTGGCTGGGAAAAGCTTCGTGGATGTGACAAGGGATGATAATGAAGAAAAGGGTGGTGTGTGTGTGTGTGTGTGTGTGTGTGTAATTCACCACGGTCGTCTGCTGGTTACCCAGCCAGTCTTCCCCATTACGAAGCGAGCTCAGAGCTCATAGACCGATCTTCGGGTAGGACTGAAACCACAACACATTCCACACACCGGGAAAGCGAGGCCACAACCACTCGAGTTACATCCCGTATCTATTTACTGCTAGGTGAACAGGGGCTACACATTAAGAGGCTTGCCCATTTGCCTCGCCGCTTTCCGGGACTCGAACCAGGACCCTCTCGATTGTGACTCGAGCGTGCTAACCACTACACTACGCGGTGTGTGTGTGTGTGTGTGTGTGTGTGTGTGTGTAATTCACAGTTTGATCTGCTGCATTCTCTGACGAGACAGCCAGACGTTACCCTACGGAACGAGCTCAGAGCTCATTATTTCCGATCTTCGGATAGGCCTGAGACCAGGCACACACCACACACCGGGACAACAAGGTCACAACTCCTCGATTTACATCCCGTACCTACTCACTGCTAGGTGAACAGGGGCTACACGTGAAAGGAGACACACCCAAATATCTCCACCCGGCCGGGGAATCGAACCCCAGTCCTCTGGCTTGTGAAGCCATCGCTCTAACCACTGAGCTACCGGGCCGTGTGTGTGTGTGTGTGTGTGTGTGTGTGTGTGTGTGTGTGTGTGTGTGTGTGTGTTTAAATAGAGAAAATAGTTAAATAGGAAACAGATATATAAGACAAACAAAAAGGCATGCAGACACACACACACACACACACACACACACACACACACACAAACATAACAATAAGTATTAGCTACATTGTTGGGAGAGTTGATTCTGTGAAAGTTAATCCGTAATCATAAATAAGCGCAAAGCTGAATCACTTAATGGAAGCT
>NC_059293.1:9706003-9711003 GCF_017591435.1 Portunus trituberculatus
GATTATTCTTTATTGGCGATTAGGAGTCTCATTTTTTTTCTCTAATCAGTAACGCAGAATCTTTGTTGTCCTGTTACTTTAAATAATTTTTCTATGCTTTAGGATCTCATAAGGACTCTTTTCTTAAAGGCTACAGAGATGGTTAGTCGAAGTTTCAATTTTTTTCCTATTAACACACAATCCTTGTCAACTTCACACAGGAACCATAGAAACAGCTTAGAAAAAAACCTTTTAACTTTTACTCGAGGATCTTCAAAGGTAATCAAAATAAGATGCCCATATTTCAACCCCTTTTTGATAAGCAGTAGTGAAGGTTATTGAGATTTTCGAGGCTGTTTTCATAGTTTTTTTTTTTTCCGAGAGCTTGACATGGTTATTGGAATATAAAAAGGAGGTTTTCACAATAAGAGTGATAGTTTAACCTTTTCACTTCTATTTGCCACATATTTCCTAAACCAGTAAGTACTGAGAGACATTTCATCCTGCTCTACAGCCACCACTAAACATTATGACGGCTAGAAAATCCACAGAAAAAGCTTTTAACTCCTTCTCTTTCTTGTACACGCTTATAAAGATTTCTTGCATTGTCTTCAGCTTTATAAATGTTTGTATATAGTAGGAAAAGATTAACTAAATAAGATTCTGTATGATGAGATAGAAAGAATAATTATGAGAAAACTGATAATCTCTATAATTTTTACAAATATTCCTAATGAGAGAAGAAAGCGTTTAAGAATTTCGGACAGCATCGTCTCACATTTCCAGTTCGTCACCGTCTCGCGTGGCAACGAACCATGAACTACATCACCCTCCAGCCACGTCGTAATCTGGCTGGATCTCCCTCCGTCACACACAAGACGTAAAGAAAAGTTTGCGAGTTACGAGCGAGAAGTTTCTGCATCACTCGGAGGCGGAAGGAAGACCGGGATCAAGTGTGCATTCACCAGGCGACAGCACCGGGAGTCTTTCGTGCTGTCGACGCTTCACTTACCCCGGGAGACTGGAGAGGTTCACGCAGCGCTGCTTGACGCCTTCCTTTGTTACGTGACAGAAGAGCAGATGGCGGCGTTCAGGAGATGCAGTGATAGAAGGAACAGGCGACTATGGATGAGGGACTACACTGTTTCTCATCCTTGCTGGCGACATATAAGAGAGGTCGACTTCACTACTGGCTAAGGCGAAGATAAAAATATTCCTACACGTTTTATACGTGGAAATGACAAATTTATTACTTTTGTTTGTAGTATAAACAGAAATGACGATATAATTTTCAATGTTATTATCAGCAGTGACATGTTTACCTAAACTGTCATATAGTAGAGATTGTAATATATTGATTAACACTCCTACACTATTATAAGTAGAGACGAAAATATACTAACACTGATACTCTCACAAGCAGAGGTAGCAATATGTTTACTTTCTAAGACTATTATAAGAAGATATGGCAGCAGGATGATAAAAATAAAATAGTTGTTTTCATCCGAGGCTAGATTGAGTTATGTTAAGTTTCAAGTAATTCAGATCATTAACCTAACTTCTATTCCCCTCATTGATCAAACTATAACTAAAGAAAAAAAACATCGTATTTTTACCGAGAAAGAAAAAGTTACTCACGAAATCAATAGACGAGGATTACATATATCCATAAAGACTCTGCAGTCGTTCATTTTAGACTATAAGTAGAGACAATAACATAAACTTCAACACTGACGTTAGTCCGTATAGCAACATATTTACACGCCCAGTCCTTCATAGATAGACAGGACAACATAATCACTCTCATATTATTCACAATCCTCTTTTTACGGTTCCTCGCGCCGCTGTTCCCTTGAGTATTCCCTCGCTTTTATTTTAGCAAGCCTTTCTGTTAAGACTCGTGCAAGGGAGGGTGTGTGTGTGTGTGTGTGTGTGTGTGTGTGTGTGTGTGTGTGTGTGTGTTGTGACTTGGCAAACATGTTTTTTTTTTACCTTGCGTGGTACGTAAGGATGGACACTAAATTTCTCCTCACTCACATTAGCCATGCATTTCGTTATTCTTTTATGGCACTGTTATAAATCGCTCGCGCGCGTGTGTGTGTGTGTGTGTGTGTGTGTGTGTGTGTGTGTGTGTGTGTGTGTGTGTGTCTGGAAGCGAACCGTCTCTTCCTTTAGTGTAAGTTTATGAGCGTTTACATTGCCTTCTGTTTTAACAGTGCGTTGCTTTCATTAAACGTATGCATAATTATTAGGCAAGAACATTTCTGTCGTTTTAATTCACGGTGTTGTATGTACACACTGTTATTCCTTACTTTAGAAATTCTCCCCCTGATATCATATTTGTCTATCTGTGGATCTGTCTGTTTCATTTACCTGTCAGTTTGTCTGTCTCTTTTTATGTCTATTTATATTTCTCTCTGTCTGTCTGTTTGTGTGTTTGAGAACTAGGAAACGGACGAAAAGAAGGAAAAAGTCAAAGAGGAAGAAAAACCTTAACTACATTTATTCCGTATAAAAGAGAAAAAAGAAAAGAAAAAGAATCAATGAGTAAGAGAAAATATAATAGAAGAAAATGTTGTAAGTCAATTGGAAACATGACCACCACTAATACCACAGTCTTGTTTGTAGACGTGGCAGCCACCCAAGAGACTGAAATTATGAAGGGAAAAACCACTGAATTATTCTTCCTCAAAAAGTGAATCGAAATATAACAAGTGAAAAGAAATAAAAAAAGAAATCAAAAGTCTTCTCCAAACCAGTTTTAAGAGAAGACTTTCTACTTCTCTTTGATCTGGACTTATCCCTCCGTCATTTCCTCCTTTCCTCCATCATTTCCTTTCCCTCCATTCCCGTTTCTCATCACCTTCCTTCAAATCGCCTTTTCATTGTCGTCCGCGCCTCTCTTCCTCCTTTCTTCCTTCTCTTTTGTCCTTCATTCTCTCTTTTGTGCCTTTATCTTGCAAGTTGTTACTCCTGATTCTTCCGTATTCCCTCGTTCCTTCGTTCCTTTACTTCCTTCCTCCTTTAGCGCCAACCTTCCTCTTTCATCTCCACTCCGCCTTCCTCTTACCTCTTCGTTACTTCAAGGACTGCTTTCAAAAGTTCCGTGTATTATTTGGACTTCTTAAGCAGACTGCAGTGGATGTTATTGGGTATTTGAAGGGCGTTTGTGTGCTTCTATTGACAGCTTAACAAGGATTCTGCATCATCAATTGCAAGAACGCTGATGAGAACGTGACGAGAGAGAGAGAGATAGAGAGAGAAATTGTGAACTAGATGAGGCTTGGGTGGTGAGAACAGAAATGCAGAAAAATATTGAATAAGTCGTGTAAGATAATCATTCTCAATTTGTATAGATGAATTAACAATCAATAACTAGCTGATTTAATTAAAGGGTATTTGAATAGTAAAGAGTGAAAACGCTGAAAAGACGAAGCACTCTTTTATTTGTGAAGGCGTCCGAACAAGTGTACATACAAATAGATGAATAAATAAATAAACAAATGAATCAGTCTGCCAGTTTGCCGTTCCTGAAAGAAAAAGTTAAACGGAAGAAAGATTTATAGTATTGTCATTGTCAGTATTTGCAGATAAAGAAAAAAGGAAAAGAAAAAAAGCAGTTGTCAGTATTTATTGAGGAGAAAAACAGACTCAGAAGTTCATATTAATCCCAATTAACATCATTACTAGAGGGAAAAAGAGGAAAACCTGTTTGTTTTATACTTTTTGTGACCATTGTCATTATTGATAATTTTTCACTTCAGAAGCTGAAAGTAAAACAAATATGTGTGTGTGTGTGTGTGTGTGTGTGTGTGTGTGTGTAATTCACCGCGGTCGCCTCCTGGTCACCCAGCCAGTCTTCCCCATTACGTAGCGAGCTCAGAGCTCGTAGACCGATCTTCGGGTAGGACTGAGACCACATCAACACACTCCACACACCGGGAAAGCGAGGTCACAACCACTCGAGTTACCTCCCGTACCTATTTACTGCTAAGTGAACAGGGGCCACACATTAAGAGGCTTGCCCATTTGCCTCGCCGCCTCCGGGATTCGAACCCGGACCCTCTCGAGTGTGAGTTGAGCGTGCTAACCACTACACTACGCGTGTGTGTGTGTGTGTGTGTGTGTGTGTGTGTGTGTGTTGTTTGGGTGTTTTCCTGTCAAAGAACAAACCAAATGCGCAAAATAGTAAGAAAAAAAAGAAAGAAAAATTAATCTCTAAGCTTATTTCTCCATAAGAAAAAAACAAAGAATAAAAAGAAAAGAAAACAGAAAAATAAAACGTTAGCTAGCTTAATTCAGGAAGTGTCTTTACTTGTGTGTGTGTGTGTGTGTGTGTGTGTGTGTGTGTGTGTGTGTGTGTGTGTGTGTTTCACTGTTTGATCTGCTGCAGTCTCTGACGAGACAGCCAGACGTTACCCTACGGAACGAGCTCAGAGCTCATTATTTCCGATTTTCGGATAGGTCTGAGACCAGGCACACAACACACACCGTGTGTGTGTGTGTGTGTGTGTGTGTGTGACCAGACTGCAAATTTGAATCAGTGATCGCGGCAAGACTCGGACATTGGCTAACACGTCCCGGATCCCTCGAGATAAGCCTTCCCTCCACTGCAACCAGACTCGACAAGACAAGCAGGCGTCCGTGTAAACAGGAATAGATCTTATCAGGCGAGTGTGGACTAATTATTCATTTTTATCGCTTATTTCTTTCCTCGTGTATTTAAAAAGGTGTGGGCTAACATTTTCCCCCGTGCTTTTTTTTTTTTTTGTTTGTATATCTAAACACTTCATAGTCTTCATAATTTTTTATACTCATAAGTTTAAAAAGTTAATTCTCTCTCTCTCTCTCTCTCTCTCTCTCTCTCTCTCTCTCTCTCTCTCTCTCTCTCTCTCTCTCTCTCTCTCTCTCTCTCTCTATGTATATTTAAAGACCATATTTTTTTTATTTTTATGGTGTAATTAAATGTTTCATGTTTCAGTTTATTTATTCATGGCTTCAGATGCATTTTTCTCCAAGCA
>NC_059293.1:9716003-9736003 GCF_017591435.1 Portunus trituberculatus
AATATTCTTCGTTTTTTGAAATGTCATCACCAAAAAATCATTACTGTTGATTTTATTTGGAGTCCATTCACACAGATAAGGAAATATGACACAAATATACAAAACAATTATACAAAACATTCTAAACTGCCAATCCCAAAAGGACCCATCCCTTGCTATGGCTGTTCTTTGTTTTACGCAGTACTGGTTCGCCGTGGTACAAAGGAACCACGCTTGCTTTGGGGGCTGAGAGGTCTCCAAGCGAATCCTTGCCACGGTCCGAGTGTAGGAAGGGGTTTCTTTCTCGTGGTAACGGCGGTCTCCTTTAGCCCGTAAATTCCCGTGAAAAGCCCATATGGTATGAATGAAAAGGTAATGAAAAATATGAAATTGATAGATAAAAATAGAAATAAGGGACATGGGTTCGTTTCGTCTTTTCTTGGCTAAAGTACTGATGAAGAGATTGCGCTGTGAAATAAATCGATGTTAAGCTATTGTAAGTGGTAAGGAAAAAAATGTCTTGCTATGAGAGTTTTCCTATACATTCATATTTAGATCTTTTCGTTACCATGCAATTAAGGAAATGTGTTTGTCTAACAAGTAGTTAATCTATATCAGCAGCATCTGAATTACACGTTCTAAAACATTAAAGCTGTAGGAGATCTTACCTTAACTTTCTCACTTTACCTCCAAAGTTATTAGGAAAAATGAAAATAAAGATTGTGTTAAGCGTTTTGGTTGTATGAAGCTTAACCTTGTTTGATTAGCAGGCCTCCTGTAGATTCTGTAGGCCTACATAAAGTTATTAAGTTTATTGTTTTGATTTACTGTCCAGCCGAGTGGTTTCACTGGTAGTTCTAGTGTTTCTTATCAACCCAGGTGTACAAGGAAACCTCAGTGTATAAAACTTAGTATATTATGTACAAATTTACAAGTGCTGTCCACACGCCACGTACAAGAACATACGGCAAACGTGTTTTAAGCTCGGGAAAGTGTTTGTAATGTCACTGAGTACACAGAGTCACTAAGTTCCCGCAGCACAGTTCACAGGCACACACACTTGACACACACCCGCACTTCCCAGTCGCCGGTTATCTTCCTTCTCTGGCTGCCCGCGCCCATCGCCGCCCAGCCTCCAAGGTGCTGACGGGGAATTTTCCACTGAGGTGTAGCGTGTCGTGCATTACTTTTATTTCTCACTGGTAGTGATACCTATATGAAATGCATCCTACCCATAGAGACTACATTAATTTGGATTAGTTATCTGAGACAATCATGAATGCAACGAACCCCTAGTTAGTTATATGAAATAGACAAACACTGCAGCCCACGTTTAAAGGAAAAGACGAGGTCAGCATTTATACATGTTGCACCACATTACGAAAGATTGCATCAGATTCCTATATACTTATGTACAATGGATCCTACCTATCCTATGGCGGTTACATCGCTCGGTCACCTACCCGTCGCGTCCTCGCGACGTAACTAGAGACATGTACCTAACCATGTTTATGCGGGTTACAAAGGAGTATTCCCAGTGTCTTCCTGCCGTCGCTGGAGCCTTGCTTTAAGAACATCATACAATGAAGTAGCCCTTTTACGACAACAGAACATAGGTATTAGTAAAATACAGAAGACAAGGACAGGTATGAACACCGTAGAAAAACGCACATAAGGTGTTAGATACTCTGGTAGAGACTCATGTATGCCGGTCTCAAAATCTGAGATATTAGTAAAAGAGAACTCAGAAACAGAGTTGGTAATAAATTTCATTTTTGTAATGTTTAGATTATTTAGAGTGTTGATTTGAAAAATAGGAAAGGTGATGTTAGAAATAAAAGCCTCATGATACTTTTCAGGAAAAACATGAAAATTTTCCGATTTTAAAGAACACACGTTCAACACTGCAAAGTGACCTGAAACCTCCTGATATGCAGAACCATTAGGACACTTCACTGACACATACAGAGATTCAGTGAAAAAGAAATAGTGATGTCCATGGAAACTCTTATGAAACATTATTTTAGGTACTAACTGTTTGTACGGACAAAGAGAAAGAGCTGCTGAAGCATCCTCCTTAGTCAACACTACTTCACAACTACCCTCTTTTTTTTGTGGGTAAGAAGGCAAAAAGAGATGACGGGCAGAAATACAAATTCTGATACTCGGACCGACATCCACCAAGTGTTGAGAATTTATCAGTCGCGTACACTGAAAAGTCATCTTTGACAAGTACCAAAGAGCTTTCTGCGTCTAATATCATTACAGTATTATTTACCGTAAAAGGGAAAGGTTCCAGTCTGTACAATTCAAAGATTTCAGTTGATTTGAAAGGAACGTGAATGACTATGGCCTCTGTCGTCAAGACAGATTCCACCAATGGGTAATAATGATGGATCAAATGCACATCAAATAAAGGGGATAAATTAAAGACCCTTCTTCCAATTTCCAAGGTACGTTTAAAGTCTTTTTCAGGGAAAAGAGAAGTGGTAACCCTACCCATGGCTGCATCCACGATATTCATTGTTATTCTGTGGTTAGTGTGCAAAAGAGACGAGACAACATTCTCCAAAGCAGACAAAGCCTGTCCAATAACAGAAAATTCATACAAAGAATCTAGTTTTCTTAACATCTCATTCACTGAGTGTCCCAAAAGATTCGTATAAGAAGCTAGTTCACTAATCTGCTTTTCCAGCCTAGCAATATTTCTGCAATTTAGGTTAATAGCTTTGTTGTTAGCTTTGGCCACAGACATTAATTGCTTATATCTATCTCTCAGCTCATCTACATCCTCATTCATTGCTGTTCCAAACAACATTTGAGATAGTTTACCTATTCCATCAATCAATCCTCTTTTAGTGCGGTTAGTGACCGACAGACCCTCATAATTTTCCAAAGCTAAGGTTATCGTGTCATTTACATAGCGCACTCGAGCATGCAAAAGGGACAGAATCTCAGTAGGCTCCCCGGAAACGTCCGTGAATTACTTCTCTAAAGTTCCCAAAACCGCGTTCAGCCGGCATGCAACATCTCGAAGCCTCTCTGGTATTTCCACCCAAGACTCGTGGGGATAGGTAACCCACAAAGCGTCCTCAACCAGATAGACCCTTCTCAGATGACCGGTCAGAGCTCCTGGCTTGAGAAGTGCAGGCTTTAAGGCGACGCTCGCATGCAGAACGAGGATTACCAAGAGAGCAAACATCTCTGGAATAGATTTAAGAGCTTTAATTACGAGAACGAAGATTATAATCATGGGTTGCTACATTCTGAGCACCTCCAAGCCGAGTAGTTTTGTCTACATAGGCTGTTTCAACTAAATCCAGATTAGCCTTGACATCGGTCCGTTTAAGCCGATCACAGTGAACAACTTCCAGCGTGTTTAGCAATGGATCTAGTATTTCAAATTTGTGTCCATGGAGTTTGTTTACTACCAGACGTGGTCCAACAAATTTAGGAGCTAACTTTGCGTTTCTCTCAGGGACCTTAACCATTACTGAATCACCAATTTTAATTTTTACAGGTGAAGAACGCCGGTGTTGCTGTGAGCTCATGGACGTTTTAGAAGCTTTTAACCTGTTTGTGACTCCTTTATATGTGTCTGAAAACACTTTAAGTTGGCATTGAGCATAATCGTCCACATTGTTAACAGGATTCTGTGGACTGCTCAACAAGTCGTACAGAAGTTACTTTTCCACTCCATAGATTATGTAATATGGAGTCCTTCCCGTAGACTTACAAACGCTACTGTTTATGCTAGCAGCAACATGAGGTAACCAATCTTCCCAATTTTCCATAAAGCCATTTACGACTGGGCGCAAAACGTCAAGAATTTTCCTGTTCGCGCGCTCCACCAGCCCATTGCTTGCAGGATGATAGGCTACTGTGAATGTTTGTTATATGCCAAACTGTTTACAGATCTCCTCCAATACATTGTTGCGGAATTCTGTCCCATTGTCACTCAATAAGACTCTAGGAGCTGAGTAAGGACAGAATAGGTTTGTCACTAGAGCGTGAGCTACCGCCTTGGCAGATTTATCATAAAGTGGAGCTAAAACCACGTACCTGCTGAAATGATCAACCATCACCAGCACATACTTAGAGCCCTGGCGACTCCTAACTGAAAGCTGTAGTACGTCTATAGCAACCACATCCCAAGGTCTTTCAGGGGGAGGATATTCCAAGATAGGAGCAGGTTTAGGTACGCTACCCTTATACTGGGCGCACTGTACACACTTGTTAATGTACTCATCTATATCTACACGCATAGTTGGCCAATGATAGTTCAAACGCGCAGCTGACAGAGTACGATCTTTCCCTTTGTGTCCAGCGATCGCAGTGTCATGAAGTAAAGACAGCACCACCGGTACATGTTACAGGATCTCTTTTACCTGAAGTCCAACATCTGCAAAGG
Organism: Portunus trituberculatus; assembly: GCF_017591435.1. Taxonomy (NCBI): domain Eukaryota; kingdom Metazoa; phylum Arthropoda; class Malacostraca; order Decapoda; family Portunidae; genus Portunus; species Portunus trituberculatus. Next base: position 9,720,394 of record NC_059293.1, read on the forward strand.
ACCTTCTCCTGTGTCAAAAAGAACTGTGAAAATGGCACATGTGTTTTGGGTAAGGTGGTTTCATCGCCAATTCCAGAGCATAAATGACCTTGCTCCAGACGTCGTGCTGACGTTGAGCATTAGCCAGCTCATGCAGGGAAAAGTTTTGTATGGTAGGAGTTTGCTCTACTACTCCTCCAACATGCACATTTCGAGACAGGGCATCCGCCACTACATTAGCTCGACCAGGCAAATACTTGAAGGTTGGGTTGAATTCCCGTATAGTTAAATACCAACGAGCGAGTCTGCCGCTCAGGTTTCTTCCTTTAAAAAGTGGATCTCACAGACGTCAAACCCAGAAGGCCATCTTAGGGCAACCCGAAGTTTGATGCCACGTAAAAGTCCAAACGCATAGTTGAAGTACCCTTACCCAAGTTTACAGGGAGACGAACAATACCCAGAATATCAAGTGGGTCACTAGTAACTCCCTTCAGGTTAAGATCATTTGGCATAAGACGATATCGCCCACCACGGGACACACGCTTCAGTGCTCTATAAGTCCTTTCGGACAGCACATTAACAGAAGCGCCAGTGTCCACGGCAAATGATGCCTGTACTGGCCCGAGTTTTGTTTCTAGGGCCATAATGGTAGACTGACTGCAAGCGGCCACTAAAGATGCGTGAATATCACTGTCATCGGTCGCATGTGCAGCCTGGTTAGTTCTTTGACCTTTAGCTACCTTGGTTTGGTTTTTGCGGGGCGCGAGGCTTCCCCGACTGAGTTTCCCTAGACTCTCGACTTTGCCTCCACTTAGACTTTATATTTACTAAAGTGAAGCAGTCTTCCGTTGAGTGTCCATGACACTCATGGAACAAGCAATAAGCATTTTTGTTTTTGTTGATCTCACTCTGAGTAGCACTAGCCGTCCGGCGCGATGCAGGGGCATCTTTAGCGCGTACTGGCTGTTGCTGGGGATTCTGGTGTCCCGCTGCGGCAACAGCTTGTTTCTTATCCTTCTTTCTTTTAAAGCATTTAAGCGTAGAGTGCCCTTCACGCTGGCAGTAGTGGCAGGTAAATTTTGGCTCGCCTGCCGCCGTCACCGCCGCGTACGAAGTAGAAGGATGTTCCTTCGGTGCTGTTTGAGCACCCTGGGTCGCAGCCACCGTTGAAGCAGCCAAGCGATCCGCCACTGTAGAGGCAGCACGATGAGCTTTACCACCCCTTTCTGCAACTTTGGTTTTTAGTTTTAGTGCGAAATTATGCAAGGTTTCCGTAGGTTTATAATCTAGAGACAAAGCACACATCCTACATTTCTTCCTGATAGAGTGCATAAACACCAAGAACTCCAGAAATTTATGGATATCTTTTGTAGACATGGAGTCTCCATTCATCCAACCATTATCCTGTAGGTATTGGATGAAATCAGAGGAGATGCGGTTTCCTGCTGCTTGTGCCTGCCATATACTAAGAGAAGCAGAGTTTTCCAGCATAGACTGCACCGCATCACTGACGCCCTTCACCAAACTGTGCTTTAGATTATTCCCAAAGGTTTCCAGGAAGTTAGTTTTAAACTGTTCATAGTCTCCGTTTTCTGAAGGATCTGTGAACGCGCTTGCTTGCATCATTAGAGCAGCTTGCGATCCTGGCTGTAAACGCGACCGCAAAAAGGAAATTTTGTCTACTTCCTCCGTCACAAACGCGTGCCTCATTACATCTTCGCACTGACTAATATATTCACGAGCTGAATAATCAGGATCTGTTCCAGAGAATGCTCGCACCTCAGCTACAATAGGCAAAACCTTAGTTACGGAGTTAACTGGTAGTGCAGGTGGGGTTGAAGGCCCACCACCACCTGGTGCAGGGTTATGAGTCATGCTGAAAGGATTTCCTAAAGACTGAGTTACAACAGTGTTAGGAGAGGAAGGAGCAACTCTACGGTGCGTGTTACCACTTCTCAAACGACGAGAGTCCTCATCAGTGTCACTACTTGCAGTATCCTCAAACTGATCTCCAATTTCCTCAGATTTCGGTTTTTCAGTTTCCGCACGTTTCTCAGCACTCAGTGTGTCGAATTCCTCGCACAGCAAAGTTAACTTTTGGTCCTTCTTAGCCATTTATTTATAAGAATTTATTTATTTAATTAGTTAAGTTAATCATTTATTTATTTATTTGAGTTTGTTTATTTGTTATTACTAGGTATGCATCCATTTCAACTTCCAGGACTTCTAAGGCAAGTTTAAGGTCACTTCAGACGCCTTGAAGAAAATTAAAGAAGAGAAAAACACATTAAATATTAGTATTGATAAATGGTAATTGTTGATATACTACAGGCAACTGAAAAAGAGAGAGCATATAATGCAACAGAAAATTATATACTACACTACGAAAAGGGCTTATATCACATTAATTTCTGTGACAGCTCCAATAAATCATCACAAATATTTATGTCAGCAAGTGATGTATTTATTTTAATGTTTACTGTAGTGTCAGCTAACTGTTGTTTTCTCACCTACTACCTATAGTATTGCTTTGGCAGCCGCAGTTGGTTACGTCTTCTGCGTTATCCCTCGCCACTCGGAAGACCTTGAGAGGCTGAGTAGGGTGGGGATGAGAGGTGCCCGGTCCCGTGGACGCCCCGAGGTCAAAGAGTTTTCCTCCCAGACAGCTCGAACGGCCCCTCAGTTCATGAGAAGCCAGCCACGCCCACCTCGACGTACCACGCCCAGTGTACCGTCAGCGTTTGAAGACGTACCACGCCCTCCAATACCAGCCGAAGTATTGAGAAGATACAGGCTGAGTTATTTGTTCCTCAGCCGCCAGGCGACAATTGTAACGAGAGGGAAGTGCGTAACTCTCGAGGGTGTGAGTGTGTGCGTCGCAGTAACGCCGCGCGTGAGAGTTCAAGTGAAAACAAGCCTTCCACACGGGTGACTTAAGAGCGAAGAGAAGGGGGAGAGTCCTTGTTGTGGCAGCTACCAACCGCACAGCGCGCGTCAGCAGCTGAAGTCAGCGTTTCTTCTCACTGTCCGCTCTCCACTACCCTCTCACTCCTCGGTATCCCGTATGAATTCGTTCAGAAGGCAAGTTCACAATGTTTCGTTTTGTCTCACAATCACGCGTTTCTGTAATTACTGAGTTTCCTGGGTTATTTTAATGTTCCTCAGTGGGTCATCCCAAAGCTGTAACACCATTTGTTAAGCGTTTTGGTTGTATGAAGCTTAACCTTGTTTGATTAGCAGGCCTCCTGTAGATTCTGTAGGCCTACATAAAGTTATTAAGTTTATTGTTTTGATGTACTGTCCAGCCGAGTGGTTTCACTGGTAGTTCTAGTGTTTCTTATCAACCCAGGTGTACAAGGAAAACTCAGTTTATAAAAGTTAGTATATTATGTACAAATTTACAAGTGCTGTCCACACGCCACGTACAAGAACATACGGCAAACGTGTTTTAAACTCGGGAAAGTGTTCGTAATGTCACTGAGTACACAGAGTCACTAAGTTTCTGAAGCACAGTTCACAGGCACACGCACATGACACACCCGCACTTCCCAGTCGCCGGCGATCTTCCTTCTCTGGCTGCCCGCGCCCATCGTCGCCCAGCCTCCAAGGTGCTGACACAGGGCGTCGGTCATGTGACGGGGAATTTTCCACTGAGGTGTAGCGTGTCGTGCATTACTTTTATTTCTCACTGGTAGTGATACCTATATAAAATGCATCCTACCCATAGAGACTACATTAATTTGGATTAGTTATCTGAGACAATCATGAATGCAACGAACCCCTAGTTAGTTATATGAAATAGAGAAACACTGCAGCCCACGTTTAAAGGAAAAGACGAGGTCAGCATTTATACATGTTGCACCACATTACGAAAGATTGCATCAGATTCCTATATACTTATGTACAATGGATCCTACCTATCCTATGGCGGTTACAGATTGTCTGTTAGAGGAACTATACATATCACCAGCATTTTAATTCCATTTTTCCCTAAACATTAAACCTTCAATATATCTTGCCTTCATTTCACCACAAAAGTAACTATGAAAAGAATAAAAATAAGAGACTGTTTATTAGAGGTACTATACCTGTCACCAGCATTTTAATTCTACTTTTCCCCAAACATTATATCTTAACATATTTTGGCTTAACTTTCTTCACTTCACCACCAAAGTAACCTGATTAGCGGCCCGCAGTGCACCGCATGACACTTTCAGCCTCGCCTGATGCGCCGCCATATAGATCTTCATGTTCTCGACACGCTGGAGGCAAAGAGCAATGCATCACCTCATTTCTCTTCATCTCGTGTCATGCGCTGATGCCTTTGTCCCGACACTACACCATTTCCAGGCTGTTCGTGTATCTATTTTCCTTCTGTCAATACGAATCTTGTCTGAGTTCACGAGATGATTTACGTATAACATGATTCACTTTAGGATTCTATTTCCAACCGCTGCTCAAGATTTCCCGTGGCTTAATTAGATTCCAGGTTTACAATAATGGGATTTGCCCGCACTCGTTCATCAGTGGCGTGAATTTAGAAGCATTTATATATACGTTCTGTTAGTCCGTAGCATGTTCGTTATTGTCACCGTTCCAGTTGCTGCTGCTATTGTTGCTGCTTTTATTATATAAATTACAAATATCGAGATGAGTGGCAATAACTTGAGTACTATTATTAGTATTGGAAGTAATAGTAGTAGTAGTCAGAAGCATTGAGAGTAGTAGTAGCAGCAGTAGTGGTAAAAGCAGTAGTAGTAGTAGTAGTAGTAGTAGTAGTAGTAGTAGTAGTAGTAGTAGCAGCAGTAGCAGTTGAAGCAGCAGCAGCAACAGCGGACCAGTGACAACACTCGCGGCAGTTGCAGTAAAGCAACCAACGTGTTTCCTCGTAAACTTGCATTAAATCTATTATTGTCAACATAACTACGAGTATGAGCGAGATACCTCATCCCACGCTGCTCATTCCGCGCCGTGACATGAGATACACCTCCACCTGTTGCTCCCTGGAGTATTAACATTGAATTATTATTATCATTTCTATTGTTATTATTATCATTCTTATCATGATTGATATCATCATTATATGTTATCTTTTATCATTATCACCATCACTACTACTACTACTACTACTACTACTACTACTACTACTACTACTACTGCTGCTACTACTATTACTATACTACTACTACTACTACTACTACTACTACTACTACTACTACTACTACTACTGCTGCTGCTGCTGCTGCTGCTGCTGCTGCTGCTGCCACAATCATCATTATCTATTCAAATATTGAAAAGCTGCTGCAAATGGTAATAAGTCAAAAACTGGTTGGCTATTTAAAACTTTTCACTACTTTCTACTCTTACTAACCTACGGTAGTTTGTTTGTGTCTTGCTTTACTAAGTTTTGTCTGATGTGCTTGTGTATTGCATCAAGTACTGATTCTAAAGATGTTAACGAAAAAGGTCTATCATGTATAAGAGATGAGCTCAAATAAATAATGTAAACATATGCAGTGTAGTTTTTTTTTTTCTGTGACAGCCACAGTAATACCCACAAGAACGCTTTCTGTGTTTTTTTTTTCCTCACTCTTTAGATATTTCCAAAAAAGCATTAGTCGTTCAGTGGAAAGAGATGTCCCTTCAATAGATAAACTAACTTCAGACTTTTCAATGTATTTATTTCACACTTGCATACAATTCTAAAAACTATTTAGAGTTATATACGTGGTCATCAAAGTAATTAATTTAACCCTCATTGTTTTTTTTTTCTTTCTTTTCTTCTTCCATCTCTCTCTCTCTCTCTCTCTCTCTCTCTCTCTCTCTCTCTCTCTCTCTCTCTCTCTCTCTCTCTCTCTCTCTCTCTCTCTCTCTCAACTTGTTTTCGATCGAGGACGAGTGACGCATGTAGGAAGTATTAACGCGGTCACTGACGTCAGGCTGTGGTGTGGGTGGGAGTTACACTACTATCCCGTGTGTCACCCTTGCTCTGTCCGCTCGCAACGTGAATATACCCTAAAGGGGATCAAAGGATTTGTTTAAAGTGTGTGTGTGTGTGTGTGTGTGTGTGTGTGTGTGTGTGTGTGTGTGTGTGTGTGTGTGTGTGTAAACGCTTGATGACGCTGGAGTTGAAGCTTACATACATAAAGAGAAATGAAAAACCAACATCTCACAAAACAAATTAGAAACTAAAGAATAAGAAAAGTAAAACCACTAGAGAGGAGAATAGATTGATGCTAGCTACCACTATGAAAGGAGAGAGAGAGAGAGAGAGAGAGGGTTGGGGAGGGAACCGCAGCCTGGTGTGGATGGGGATGGATTGGCTCGGTTAGGTGATCTGAAATGAAGACCCACACGAAGCGGATCAAAGGCGAGGCTGCGACGCGTGTCTAATGAGCGGCACAAGGAAAGGCTGCCGAGGCTTGAACGGGTGTTGACCTCGGGGTAATTACTTTTTTTTTCTTTTTACCGCCTCCTGGAATGCATGGGCGCTGTACAAAGTGAATGGAGTCTCAAGAGGCGGCGGGACGTAGGCAGCGTACAGAGGACAGGGTAGTTAGTGGTGTTTGAAAGGGAGAGTCTCAGTGAAGGGGTTGTTTCCGGGTCTGTTCCCTCTGCCAGGCCTTTCATCTTCGCTGTGGTCTTGAGTCCTCCTCGTGTGTGTGTGTGTGTGTGTGTGTGTGTGTGCGTCAGCCATTACTTCGTATTTTGAGTTTGCGTCAAGCTCCAGATTATGAGAAGTGTCACTGCCTAATATGGATTACTTTACTTAAGAGGCTCTGGTGCAAGTTGTTTAAATTTTGTTGCTTTTTGTGGTTGTATAGATAGTTTAGACATTGCTTTACACCCTCAGTAGAAAACAACAACAAATACAACAACAACAACAACAGCAATTCGAATTTAATTAATCTTTGCTGCCTTTGAAAACAGTCCTGATAAGAGAACAAAGCGTTTAAGAACACGGACTTTACTCGATCAATGGACAGTGCAACAGGTCCCCACCAAAGTAAACACTAGAACTGCTACAACAAGACTGAGAGAAAAGTCGACGTGGCAGGGCGGTAAGGAGACATCCATTCATTAATCAAGAGCTTATATAGAGGGGACCATGAACTTGTATTAGCAAGTTTGGCTATTGACGTGTGGTAAAGGGAAGTGTGAGGGTTGGATAACACTGCTGGTTTGATAAGAAACACAAGGGAACTCCGTGTGGGCGAGAGGGACAACAAGGGAAACACAACTTGCTTATGCATAATGCAAGAGTGAGAACTTGTACTTGGAAAGGGCAAATCCTGGGACACGCCGACTGTGCTGAGAGAATAACACAACCGATGACGACAATCACAAATGAAAGAGGGCATTACACCGCATAATGGTTTCGTTGTATACTTAATGAAGATACTGTAATTATCTATCTTGTTTGATGTACTTTTTTCAAGAGAGGGGTGTGTGAAGGAAAGGTTAAGATATTGTATCTCTCTTGTTTGATGTACCTTTTTCAAGAGAGGAGTGTGTGAAGGAAAGGTTAAGAGGAAGGTTACAGTCACTCCGGTTCAGGATATAAGATAGCAGATACTCTCATCAGCGGAACATTAATTCGTTATTTAGCATGTGTATTCCCAGTAGGGATGAACTCGACTGGGAACTTGCGAGTGGGAAGGAAGTTTCAATAGATGGCGACGAAGCTCTAGTAGTGTGCAGCGGTTGGAATAAGAGATGGATTGGAATGAGGAGTGGAGTAATGAGAGAGAGAGAGAGAGAGAGAGAGAGAGAGAGAGAGAGAGAGAGAGAGAGACGAGGCTGTGATCCTTTGACTGCCATGAAACTCGTCAATCTCAGCATGTTGTGACAAGTTTAATGTATAATCTCGAAGGATACCACTAAAAGCAAGAGAGAAAATGAAGTAGGTCATATTTCTTTGTCCCCGTAGTTTTAATTTAGCTCAGTAATGTCTAGTGTTAGTCATAATATGTTATCTCATAAAAAAATTCAAGGTTAATAGATCATCAATCCTAAGAAAGGCCAAATCTTTCAATGCCTGTAGTTTTATATATCTTCAGTAATATTTAGAGTTACATAAATCAGAATAGTAAGTGTAATCTTAACATCTTCAGTATCATGACGCGTTTCCATATTCATTTTGCTTATTATTTGGTGATTTTATGCAGCTTCAGAAACTTATGTGGGGGACTGAAATAGTGAAAACTGTGGCCATTAATCTTCAGACCTCCATACACTCTTCCCAATGTCAATAAAATGGTCTGATCGTATACACAAATCTCAAGGTAAAAATGTTTTCCAGTATTGAAGGGATTAAGAGAATTCAAGCGTTACAAAGAGTCCAATCAAAAAGAACGAGTAGTGAAAGCTTCCTTGATTCATATATCTTGGTTTTCATAGTTGTATTTAGTTCAGCAATGCCTTTTTTATGTAAGAGGGAAAACTGTCCAAGGGCAACAAAAGCCATTAAACAAAAAAAGCCTACTTATAGATGCTATTCCATAAATTCCCGTGAAAAGCCCACATGGTATAAATAAAAAAAAATTTTAAAAAAACAGGACTTAGAGAGTTAGCGAAATAAGGGAGTTCTAGAGTTTACCGGAGAAAGTTTAGCATCCCTTTAGCCCAGAAATTCCCGTGAAAAGCCCACATGGTAAAAAAAAAAAAAAGTAAACAAAAAGAAAAGGATGAATGATTTAGAATACTAGTTAAGTCTTGCGTTAGTGAGATGGACAGAATAAAGGTGAGAGAAAGAAGACAGTCTTGTGCCTAGTGTTGCATCAGTCAGATGAAGTGTAACCTTACGAAAAATCTTGTTTATAAATAGAGTTCAGCTTGAAAGAGTAGTGAGGAGTTGGGTTGGGTGAAGCTTGAGACTTGGTGGTAATTTCATATTCTTGTGCCGCAGTGACCCAGTTGGTGGGGAGCGACCCGGTGGAATTCGAGCAGCCGGAATATGAGGTGACAGTCCCAGAGAACACGCGCGTGGACCACCTGCTGCGGCTGTCTGCCAGGGTGGTGGCGGCGGGTAAGTGTTTTGTAGCTGTGGTGCTTCCTCCTGCTTGAAACTCTGTTATTCATTTGTTTTTCTTTGATTTGTTCGTCTATAACTCATCATTGTAGTCTGAGAATAGATCACATCTTCTATTTCCATTTGTTAGAAATGAGATTTTATTATTATTATTATTATTATTATTATTATTATTATTATTATTATTATTATTATTATTATTATTATTATTATTACCATTATTATTGTTTTCATTATTATATCATTATTATTATTATCATTATTATTATTATTATTATTATTATTATTATTATTATTATTATTATTATTATTATTACTACTATTATTATTATTATTATTATTATTATTATTATTATTATTATTATTATTATTATTATTATTATTATTATTATTATTATTATTATTATTATTATTATTATTATTATTATTATTATTATTATTATTATTATTATTATTATTATTATTATTATTATTATTATTATTATCATTATTATCATTATTATTATTATTATTATTATTATTATTATTATTATTATTATTGTTATTATTATTATTATCATTATTGCCATTATTATTATTATAATTACTATCATTATTACTATATCCATCATCATTATTATCACTATTATCATTATTATTACTGTTATTAGCTCTTAAAAGAAGGATTGTTGCAGTTTAAGAATATGCTACATCTTCAATTCACTAATTACAAATTTGTTTTTCTATCATTATTGTTAATAAAGAAAGAAAACATTGAAATTCAAGGATGCATTCACTTCATTTCCTTTATTTTAGACTCAACCTTTCTATCCTTAATGTTTAAAGAATCATAGCAATAAAAAAGATTCACGACTCACTCCATTTTTTACAGACTCCAGTTTTTTTTTTTTGTTTTATCGTTGAGAAAAGTACACCACACATGTAGTCCCTTTGTCATAGATTAAAGTTTTTTGTTTCTTTTGTTTCTCTAGCTTAGAAAAAAAAAACAATTGTAGCACCGGAATACAATATACACCTTCATCCATTCAACATTTGTTACCATTACATTGAAGAAACATCACTAAAACATTACACTTTCTGTCCCTTTGATATAGAGTAACTTTTCACCGTTAATATAAAGAAAACACACTAAATACGGACACACCACCCCTCCTATGCATTAATCCTTCCTGGTGCAGGCAGCGACTCAGTGCGGTACAGCATCCGGGAAGGGAACGAGGAGGGACACTTCCACATCACCCCCTCCACCGGCAACCTTTCCCTCAGGCGACCCCTTGACTACGAGCTGCGGCAACAGGTGTGTGTGTGTGTGTGTGTGTGTGTGTGTGTGTGTGTGTGTGTGTGTGTGTGATTGTATGTGCGTGTGTGTCTGCCGGGAGGAACAGGCAGAGAAATGAGCGTGGTGTGTGTGTGTGTGTGTGTGTGTGTGTGTGTGTGTGTGTGTGTGTGTGTGTGTGTGTGTGTTTCACTGTTTGATCTGCTGCAGTCTCTGACGAGACAGCCAGACGTTACCCTACGGAACGAGCTCAGAGCTCATTATTTCCGATCTTCGGATAGGCCTGAGACCAGGCACACACCACACACCGGGACAACAAGGCCACAACTCCTCGATTTACATCCCGTACCTACTCACTGCTAGGTGAACAGGGCTACACGTGAAAGGAGACACACCCAAATATCTCCACCCGACCGGGGAATCGAACCCCGGTCCTCTGGCTTGTGAAGCCAGCGCTCTAACCACTGAGCTACTGGGCGTGTGTGTGTGTGTGTGTGTGTGTGTGTGTGTGTGTGTGTGTGTGTGTGTGTGTGTGTGTGTGTGTGTGTGTGTGTGTGTGTGTGTGTGTGTGTGTGTGTGTGTGTGTGTGTGTGTGTGTGTGTGTGTGTGTGTGTAATTCACCACGGTCGTCTGCTGGTCACCCAGCTAGCCTTCCCCATTACTGAGCGAGCTCAGAACTCATAGACCGATCTTCGGGTAGGACTGAGACCACAACACACTCCACACACAGGGAAAGCGAGGCCACAACCCCTCGAGTAACATCCCGTACCTATTTACTGCTAAGTGAACAAAGGCTACACATTAAGAGGCTTGGCCATTTGCCTCGCCGCACCTGGGACTCGAACCTGGACCCTCTCGGTTGTGAGCCGAGCGTCCTAATCACTACACTACGCGGTGTGTGTGTGTGTGTGTGTGTGTGTGTGTGTGTGTGTGTGTGTGTGTGTGTGTGTGTGTCGGAAACTAATGTTGTGTTTGGACTATAATCATCCTCTTAATTAAACCACGTAATTGATACTATAATGAAATACGATCGTGTGCAGTGTTTGTAGCCATTTCGTTGTTTTTCAATGAGTGATTTTTGCCATAGTGGTTCCAAAAATACGTAGAGCAGAGTTTGGTTACAATATGGATTACACCATTACAATGGCCAATCAGTGTATCAGCTTCCAAGTAGGCAAAAATGTTGACTTTGTTCACTTGTTGGTCTGCTACGCATTAATGGAAATCACTACGCATTCAGTCCTTTCTCGGCCTCAGTGGAGATCACTATGCATTCAGTGTGGTAGTCTTGAGTTCACGCATTCCACCAAGCACAAACTTCCAGCTTCCAAAATCACACACGAAAACACAACACTGGCTGGCCAAGAGAAAGCTGCCATCGTTACCACACTGCACTTAAACACCAAATATGCGGACATTTTTCTCTATTTTCACAACTGCGACCCTTTTGGAATAGAAATTGTGTGTGTGTGTCATTGTGAGTATGTGCGTGTGCTGCTGCTGTGGTAGACTTTCTGCTCCAAACTCTCATCCCGCGTCCCTCTGGCTATGTCACAATGATATTCAGATGGGAACCGGGAGACTTGCCACTCACTTCCTCGTCATCATTTTTACCTCCCATGGGCACCTTTCCCCGTCCACGCGCCGCACGAGGCAAGAAAATAGTCCCATTGCGCTCCTCATTTCTGAACTCATGAAACGAAAACAAAATCCACGTTCGTGTTCTAACCGTTGCTTCTTTCCTTTGTTGCGTCTCGAGGGGGAAACTCGGAACTTTTATATGCAGCAAGTGAAGCAACTACAATGGGCGGATGAGTATGCCTGCCAACGCTAATTTTTCAGGCGCTTACATCTCCTCCTCCTCCTCCTCCTCCTCCTCCTCCTCCTCTTCCTTTTCCGTAGTATGAGCTGTTGGTGGAGGCGTTGGCTGGCGAAGCAAGAGGTGAGGCGCGCGTGGTTGTGAAGGTGGAGGACCAGAACGACCACGCCCCGGTGTTCCTGAGGGCGCTGCACGAAACGCAGATCACAGAGGAGGACAACAGACACCTGCCCAAGGTCATACTCAAGGTCAGTTAGCATTACTGTGGAAATTTATTGATTTAACCCCCTTCAATACTGGAACAGATTTTTACCTTGAGATTTATGTACGATTAGACCATGTTATTAACATTAGGAAAGGTCTGTGGAGGCCAGAAGATTAATGGCCACAGTCTTCACTATTTTGATCCTCCACATGAGTTTCCGAAGCTGTGTAAAATCACCAAATAGCAATCAGAATAAATATGGATGCAAGTCATGGTACTGAAGGGGTTAATCACGTGTGTTTCTAAGTTAATTTGGTGGTTGATTGTTTATGTGTTATAGTGATTTGTCTGAACACTGTGAAGATGTATTATACAGATGTCCGCGGTGTTTTTATCATGCTTCTTAACTATAAGGAAATATAGTGGAAATGGAAGATATGTTTCATGTAGGCCTAATGTCTTCCCTTATATTCTTATGTTGTTAGATATAAAGATTGTGTATGAAAGAGAAAACTAAAAAAGAAATGTTGTTTAAGTTGTACAAAAGCGTGACCATTCTATTTGTAAACCCACCACAGTTCACAAAGCTAAATAGATGAAAAGTACAAATACAGAAGCCTACAGAAGGTATCTACAGAAATAGTTTTTTATCTCTTCTTTTGTGGCTGTACATTTTCAATTGTTTATGCTTCAGGTAGTTTCACAGTTTTCAGCTCCGCTCTGTTGCATTTTCTTTTTTGCGAGTTCACTTACTATTTTTTTTTCAACGTTATCCTCTTACCGCCACACACACTTTCCCTTTCCTAGAGCCGCGTCTGTCCCTTCCCATCGCCCCCTCCCTCCGCCCCGAGCCTCTCTTAACACAGTCAGCAGAGCGTCCCGAGGGAAGTCGCACCATTATTTATGCTTCACAAGACCCTCGGAGCCTCGTTGACCGTCAGCTGCCAACACAACCTAGCAACAGATGCGCCCACTTTTCAGGAGGCGCCCTTCCCCACCCACCATCCTTCCCTCTAAGCCCTAAATCACCCTTCCTCCTAACACACCTTCACCCCTCCATCCTTCATCCGCCTCTCTCCTCTCCTTCTCTTCCTTCCTTTTCCTCTTCTATCGCCCGTGCCATGCATTTTTTGTCTTGTTCCCTTCTCTTCCTCCTCCTCCTCTCCCTTTTCCTTCCTTCCTTCCTTCTCTTCTATCGCCCTTCCATCCTTCCCCAGCTGGTCGTCAGTTGCATCGCGGAACAAAACCCAGGACTTAAATCATTAACACTGTTTCCATGGACGTTTTCCATAGATAATGCACAGGATCTTCATTAAACTTTTACAAAATTGGCAAAAACCCTTGAAAATCTTAATATGTTCCACTAGAAGCTGTTGTAAGTACTCAAGACGTTGAAAGGTTTGGGAATATGGCTTTGAATTGTCTAGTGTGTCTCCAATCGCTCTGTTGGCGTGTGAACGAGATGCAGGTATTGGCAGCACATCATTTCATGTCCTTCCCTTCCCCTTTCCTCCCTTCTATGGAAACACTCCCCACATCTCCCCAAAAGATAGTTATAAGTGATAGAAATTGGATAAAGAGAAGTGAAGTTTGCTTGCATTCTCTGTTTCTCCCTCTCTCTCCCTCTCCCTTTCCAGCCCTTACCTCTTCTTCCTGTTCCCAGTTAGCAATGCAGCGCACGTGTCTGGCGGGAAAGTGTTGGTGTTGTTTTCAGTTAATATTGTTTTCTCTTTCCCTGTTGGCTGCCTCGCTTTTGCTATTCATCCGCACTGCACCTGCGTAATGTAAAGCTCTAGATTTGTTGGCTTTCTCTTCTAGTTGCTTTCATTCTTTTAGATTTTAGTTTAGTTGTAGTGTATATTGGTGTGATAGTAATCATTCTCTCTCTCTCTCTCTCTCTCTCTCTCTCTCTCTCTCTCTCTCTCTCTCTCTCTCTCTCTCTCTCTCTCTCTCTCTCTCTCTCTCTCTCTCTCTCTCTCTCTCTCTCTCTCTCTCTCTCTCTCTCTCTCTCTCTCTCTCTCTCTCTCTCTCTCTCTCTCTCTCTCTCTCTCTCTCTCTCTCTCTCTCTCTCTCTCTCTCTCTCTCTCTCTCTCTCTCTCTCTCTCTCTCTCTCTCTCTCTCTCTCTCTCTCTCTCTCTCTCTCTCTCTCTCTCTCTCTCTCTCTCTCTCTCTCTCTCTCTCTCTCTCTCTCTCTCTCTCTCTCTCTCTCTCTCTCTCTCTCTCTCTCTCTCTCTCTCTCTCTCTCTCTCTCTCTCTCTCTCTCTCTCTCTCTCTCTCTCTCTCTCTCTCTCTCTCTCTCTCTCTCTCTCTCTCTCTCTCTCTCTCTCTCTCTCTCTCTCGTGTTTTCCACCTGCTCCCTGTTTCCTTGTCATGTCCTCATCCTCCTATTTCGTATGTCCCTCCAGATACTATTTTTTTTCTCCTTCTGTCCCGTGTTGTGTATTTTCCAGTCGTTGTTTTTTCCTTTCTCCCTCGCGTAGGTGCTCGGTGTTCCCTATTCTTTACCTCGGCTGAGCGGGCGAGGAAAGTTACTTGCAGTTTTTCCGTCACACAGAAGAAAAGAAAGGAAAGAAAATTGTTCGTCCCAGATTATCTTTTTTTCTTTTTCCTTTGCGTTCTATTGGAAAAGCTAGGGAAAAATATACATTACAGTTTTTCATAAAGTCTAGAACAATATTTTGGATCATTCCTTTGGGTACCATAGATTTACGTTCAATAGAAGAAAAATGTTCGTTCCAGGTTATTTTTTTCCATTTCTCCTGTGAACTATTGGAACAGCTAGATAGAAAATATTTATGGTTGTGTTTTATTCATACAGTTCAGGAAGAAAACCATTTCATATCACTCCTACGATAGCATGAATATACGTACAATACAAGAAAATATTTGCCCCAGATTTTATTTGTTCTTCTTTTCCTACGTCCAACTTGAAAAGAAATGTAAATATATATATGACATTTTCCTACTGGTATAATCCTGAACTTTGCTGGGAAATTTGAGTATATGCATGAAAAAATTAGAAGTGTTCGTTCCAATTTTTCACCTTTTTTCAAGCTGGAAAAAAATATAATAGTTTTTAATTTGTATTTAAATGCAGCCATTCTACATCACTCAGGTGGACAGCATGAAATATACGTATAATAGGATTAGAACACGGCTTACTTCTCGCCTGTTACTGCTCTGAAATCTAAGGTGCTTCTCGTAATTGGTACCTGCAGAGAGAGTGGGGAGCTTATTGCATCAGACCTCACGTGTGTGAACTAAATACCGTGATTGCCTGCCCTTTTGGTTATTTGACTC
>NC_059293.1:9738503-9828503 GCF_017591435.1 Portunus trituberculatus
TTATCTATCGATTGGACCATATTCTAAAACATTCAAAAGACTTTAAATGAATCTGCACGGTTTTTTACGACTAATGTTATGGCCAAAGCAAATCATTTGCAAGTTTTACATTAGTAATGGGATAAACATTTTATTCACCGACTAGTTACCTCTGTGGCCTTCAGTCATGATTAGAGAGCCAAGTGTTTCTGAATACGGCTATTATAATTCAAACAACACAGGTAATGTCCCTTGCCTGACTGCTGGTGTCCGGCTGCTCTCCCCCAGGCACAGGAACGGTGGTGGTGGACATAAAGGACGTGAATGACGTACCGCCGAGGTTCTCGCGGTCTGAATGGACGCTGGACGTGTCTGAGAGCCTTGGCCCAGACCATGTACTGGCAACACTCACCGTCGTGGATCCAGACGCCACCAACGACTTCGCCTTCAGGGTAACTAGTTTACTGTCTCCACGCCTCAAGTCGTATGCATGTCCTTCAGTTACTTTTCATTTTTTCAGTCATAATTGTCCACGGCTTCTATAATCCGGTTACTTAATTAAGAAAAAAAGAACATCAGAAAATAAGGAAAGCTGGGAGAAAGCCATCAGGTAAACACATGACTAACATGAAAGTTACCTACCTGTCTCCACCTAAATTGTTTACTCGTGAATTTGTCTAACATTTTAAAGCTACCAGATGACTTAGCACTATTCCAGATTTCAGAATCCATTACTTTGATCTAGCACTTTATTTCAGAACTAATTTCTTCCTGTTGCTTTCTAAATCTAACTTTAAAAAGACAGGAAAGAATGATCTCCTTATATGCCCTTAACCCCTTCAGTGCCATGACGCGTTACCATAATCATTCTAGTCTAGTTACTATTTAGCGATTTTCTACATCTTCAGAAACTTATGTGGGGATTAAAATAGCAAAGACTGTGGCCATTAATCTTCTTAACTCCATAGACTCATCGTAATATCAATAAAAAGGTCTAATCATACACAAATCTCAAGGTAAATATGTGTCCCAGTACTAAAGGGGTTAAAGACCAGAGCGCTGTTAATGGTGTGTGACTTGCCCATAGGAAATTTGACGTGACCTTTAGAGGGAATGGTACGCTTATTCTGATCCAAAATAATATTCTATGCCTCACGTGTGGTAGGTCATGGCGCGGTGAGCTAAGCGTGACATTGCTGCAGGTGGTGCCGGGCAGTGGGCGAGGCTGGCAGATGTTCCGCGTAGAGGAAGGGGCGGGAACGGTGCCGACTGGAAACCTCATGTCCGTGGAACCGCTTGACTACGAAGACCCCGACCACCGACAGGGCTTCACCTTTAGAGTTCAGGTCACGGACAGGGTGAGTGAAGTGTGCTGCGACCTTGAGTGTAAGCGTCATGAATACCTTCCTACCGTGGTGTCTTTGTTTAACGATAATGAGGTGCACTGGACTTATGTATCAAGAGGTGTCTCTCTCTCTCTCTCTCTCTCTCTCTCTCTCTCTCTCGTTGCCTGTCTTTACGTTGAGCACAGGGGGAGGAGGGGTGGGGGCGCCGGCAGCACGTGGCGGAGACCTGGGTGAGGCTGAGGCTTCTGGATGAGAACGACAACGACCCTGTGTTCAGTGAGGACCTCACGCGTCTGGTTCTGCCCGAGGACACCCCCAGGGGATCCTTCCTCTCCTCCTTCACGGCCCTCGATCCGGACAAGGTGAGCAGCGGCGCCTGTTGGTTCTTTTGACTGTATTCGTTGACCGTGTTGCTTCGATTTTCATCTGTTGGTTCTTTAGACTGAATTGTTCGTTTTACCTCGGGATTCGCCTGAAGATCTGTGGTAACGTTGCGAATCAAGAAAAGAAGACCGACGAAATAATAAGATAAAATGAAAAAGAAATTAAAAAGAATACTAGATTACATGGAAAACAGAAAATCCGTTATCTTTAGTAGATCAAATTGAATTGTGCAAAGTTGCAAGCACGTCTTACTCATCATGTTTTAGCTGATCTGTGACACTAGTAGGAACTGGGATGGCGTGCACATCTCCGCCATACAGTGATATGAAATGTGGTAAACTTTGTCAGTAGTAGACATGTACCGCAGGGAAATATTGGGGAGCTTGGAGAAACAACCTCAATCAACATTTAGAGCCGCAATAAACCTTAACAGTATATTTCCTTGGCCATGAAGTCACAATTCCTGGTAACTTCATTAAAGCCAATTGATATTTCTTTGGAATCTTGCTGACGAACAAATAATAAAACTAGTAAACAAATAGAGACGAAGATGAGTAAATACGAAGCCAGTCCTCGAAAACTGAAATTCGGCTTTGCTCGCTGCATGCTTGTTACGCTTCACTTTTAGGCTTATGATCACCGCATTGTTTTTCTGGCCGCGGGGACGCCGCGTGTTGCGTGATGTGAAGTCTGTTCTGGCCAAATGCCGGTAATTAATCGTCGGTGCAAACATTTCAGCCTCTCGCTCTCCATCCCACTCAGGGCGGACAGAGCCAGGTCCGATACGAGGTGGATCCGGCCAGCGATCCCAGCCACCAGTTTGTCGTGGACGAGGCTGGAGCAGTGCGTCTGGTGGGCAGACTGGACCGAGAGGCGGCGGACACCCATAGTGTGCTGGTGTGGGCGGTAGACGATGGGGAGCCACCGAGGACCGCCACCGCCACCCTTGCAGTAAGAGTCGCGTCATGATGTACCAAAGTTAGGGAATGGTGACCTGAAACATTTATGCATGTATGTTGTGGAACTTTGGATGGTGTTCGGTGAGTGATTTGAGTTCTTTTCACCTGTCAGTATTATTTGTATCAGGAAAATACGAAAACTAAGATATAAGCAATAGCAAAAACTAAAGCTTAGAGAGACACCAGCCTTGAGCCTCATCCCTCAGCTGCCATGTCCATTAAGGCATTGGAGGAAGTGGCACTGGTGCCACTTCCTTGCTCTCTCTTTAGTCCATTCTACACTCATCTCGGACACAATTAAGTCTATGGGTAGGCAACAGTTCCACATGGGTAAATTGAAAGATCCGTCTAATGTGGAGGAAACTGCATGTAATACTTAAGAATCATACTAATGTAGATGCGACCAACACTGACATCACAGTCCGGCATTCAAATCAACATGAAATGCGTCAATTTCGGAGAGTGTAGAGAGAGAGAGAGAGAGAGAGAGAGAGAGAGAGAGAGAGAGAGAGAGAGAGGGCAGAGGAAGATTAAGCTCCACAAACTTATAGCGTGAGGAAGGTCAGAGAGTAGAAACTAATTTACTTTTTTAAGCGGATCTAGTATTCCCACTTTGAAAGAGTGAATCATTGCAAACAGAAGAAAACAAGAAAGCAGAGTGTTCCAGTGTTTAGCAGTGAAATAGATGAAATGTTGTCCTTATAATACTTGAGTGAATGAAATAAAGTTTAAAATGGAAAGTAGTAAAAGCAGTAGTAGTTGAAGTAAAAGGAAGTAGAATTACTATCATGATCATTTTATCTACTTAAATCTCTTTTAATTATCTTATTTGCCGTGATTTTGTATTACAAACTAGTTTTGTGCAGTCGTTCACTGCGGCATTTATACAAATGATCATCCGACAAGTGTAATCAGCGAGACCGCTCCACCAGTCCTCTCTATCTCCCACGTCAAGACGCCTCGAGAGAAGAAAGCTGGGGAAAATGTTTTCGTTTATATTGCTCAACTTTCTTGTTTTTCAGGGTTTTTTTTTTTCCTAAGAAAATTTTCTTTTTATCCCGAATTCCGAAATCATAAAAATAATTAGAAATTTTCATCCTCAAAAGTTGTATGTACGTGTCAGACTTATTATCACAGAAAACTGTGCGATGGTTATCATAATCGTATTTCGTTTGCAAATTTATAACACAATCCACACTTCAAGAATGAATATAAACTTTTAGACTAACATTTTCTTCAAACTAGTTTTTCTTTTATCTCAAAAAAATTTTTTTTTTATCAGATCTAAATCTAAACGCTGGTGAACATTTTCTGATCTAAAAAAAAAATTTGTAAATATATATATATATATATATATATATATATATATATATATATATATATATATATATATATATATATATATATATATATATATATATATATAGATAGATAGATAGATAGATAGATAGATAGATAGATAGATAGATAGATATATATATATATATATATATATATATATATATATATATATATATATATATATATATATATATATATATATATATATATATATATATATATATATATATATATATATATATATATATATATATATATATATATATATATATATATATATATATATATATATATATATATATATATATATATATATATATATATATATATATATATATATATATATATATATATATATATATATATATATATATATATATATATATATATATATATATATATATATATATATATATATATATATATATATATATATATATATATATATATATATATATATATATATATATATATATATATATATATATATATATATATATATATATATATATATATATATATATATATATATATATATATATATGTATATATATATCAAAGAAAAATTTGCCTCAGAAGCAGAGAATGCGCAATTGTTAAAGACCACTTTGACAGGACAGGGTGAGTACCTTCATTCACTTCAAACTTTTTCCTGGCGTCTTTTTACTGTGGAAAACTGAACACACCGAGGACTTAACAGAGCGGGGCTAGGAAGGCCACGTTTTATTTTCCTCGTCTATTATAAGAGCCACTTCAGTAAATTACAGTGGAATCTTATCTTCCCGGCCTACGAGGAAGATGGAAGGAAAATATAGGAAAGATAAACAAAGGAGAACCCAAAAGCGAACCACTTCACCAGAGTGGGAGGAGAGGGCGGCATTTCTTCATCATCAGCAGTGCCAGCAGCGTCTTTACGTCTTGCACAGCAGAACAAAGACCTCGAGTTCATCCACGTCGTCTGTCTGTTTTTTCCAGCCAATCCCAGCAAAATCTATCTCACTTCTTCATCTACTTCTCTGTTTGCCTTGCCTTCTCTCACTGTTCCACAATTACCATCTTACTTTTATCCACCCATCTATTCCTCGAGCTATTTCAGGGTTTTCAACGATGGGAAAATTAATTGGAGACTAGAGTAGGCCCACTTTCATCAACTATATTGTTACGAAATATAGAGGCTCTGATGGCGTGATATTTCCTAATTTTGGGTCATCTTAAGGTAGAACTGGTAAGGATGTATCGTGGAAGGGACGTTCTGCCACACCATACCTGCTTTAGTGAAAGGACAGGAATTAAGCCACGAGAAATAAAATGACTGTAAATGACGATCGTGAGAGAGAAATTGCATAAAACTAAGGAAAGAGAAGAAATACATGAAAGGACAAAGAAACGAGTAATGACTACAAACTTGAACGTCACTAATAACATGACGCTTTTCAGTTATTTCCATCCCATGCGTGGCCAAGCTGAGATCAGAGTTACACGTGATTCGTACCTATATGGCTGAGAATGAATGCAATATATTTTGTGTCAGTAATATAAATATCATTCAGCACCGAAATAGATAGTGTCTTGTGGAAATAATCCCAACCTGCTCGTTTTTGGGACGTTGACTATTTATTTCTAGACCTTATTTTTCTAGTCATGACCAACCCAGTGAAGGGATTAGCAGTGAAAATAAAAATCTTGATTAATCTAAATCTAACCTAGCTGAACTTAACATAACCCTTGGGTGAAAACGCTGATGTTGATTCATTATCATGCAATAGACAGAATCGGTGAAATCTCTGATAACAAGCAACGAAACTTCGACAGATAAACGTGACAGATGTGAATGACAACCCGCCGTTCCTGTTGGAGCCTCGCGAGGTGAGCGTGACGGAGAACAGCGAGGCTCAGCTGGTCGCACGGGTCAAGCTAGGTGACCCCGACGACTGGCGGCAGGGTCACGGGCCACCCTTCACCATCTCCCTGGACCCCCGTGCGCTGCCCCATGTCACCGACAACGTCAGAGTTACGCTGGACAAGAGTAAGTCACTGAAACACTAAAAGTTGACATCCTAAATTTTTATCCAGCTTCCTTACATCCTCAGAGGAAGCAGGACTCATTTCCTTGGTTGACTTCTTCCTGTGGTGCAGGAGGGGACGACGGGCGGGGCGTGGGCGTGGTGTGGACACGGGCGGTGCTGGACCGAGAGGAGCGTTCTACCATGCTTGTACCCCTGGTGGTCGGTGACGCCGGGTGGCCGTCTCTCACCGCCACCGTCACCCTCACCATGCACGTAGTAGACCTCAACGATAACCCCATGGCGCCCGCCGCCAAGACCGTCACCGTGCACACCATGCAGGTTAGGTCCCCTCACACCGCGCTACCACTCTCTCCACTCTGTTTGCAAGTCATCCCCGCTCCTTCACCACACACACACACACACACACACACACACACAGCTTCCTCTCTCATTCCATCACTAACGGCTGTCAATTGTCTGAGGTTACATCGCTATTTTTGTTTTTCACTGATGGAGAAGCAGTGACTTTCACCACTTCCAGACACCCCTGATACACACTGCAGGTCACACTCTCCACACACTCTGCAAGGCTCACGCACACCTTGTGCATTAGCCTCCTCTTGTATGCAGATGTTCGTTAGTTCCTCTTCTCATCTGTTACTCAGTCGCCGTCTTGAGGATGAACAAAATGATCGCTGTCTCTCGACCAATATATATAGCTCAGCTTCCCTGATGTCACCCTCAGCACCGGGGATCTGCAGTGCCCTTGGGACGCGTGTACGTTCGAGACCCCGACGACTGGGATGACGTCGGCAAAACCTTCGCCTGGAAAGACCCACAAGCCGGATTTTTCCTCGACACTTCCAGCGGCCACCTGACCATGGCTCCCTCCACCCCGGATGGCAGGTAATCCGCACATGGACCACGAACACGGAGGCTAGTCTTGAGAGTTGTTTTTGTTTTGCCAAGGTATTCATGGTACATATGCATAGGTCATTATAATGCGAAAGTAAATAGTAATTTGAAATAATCCTTCCTCGATATGTCACAAGTGTGAAATTAAATGGTAGAGCAGACTATATACAATATAACTCATTTTTTTCACCCACGTACACCTGTGTTCTCACAACAGGTACCACCTGAGATTCCTGGTGAGTGACAGCAACCAAGGGCAGAGGAACGTGGAGGCCAATGTGACAGTCCATGTGAGACTCTTGAACAGGAACGAAGTGGTCCACGCGTGCCCGGTAACGTTGGCGGCTGGGAGTCACAGCGTGGTGAGGCACGATACCAAGGTGAGGCACGCGGGGAGGTAAAGGGAGGAGAGCGGATGACGCATTCCTTAATTTAAAGAAACCCGTTAGATGAAAGAAATATTGGGGTTGTGGCGATTATCCTATAGCTTACTGATTTCCAGACAATAACTATATATTTCGGCAAAATTTGACGCCCTATTGTACCGTGATCTACAGTACATAATAATGGAGTTGACAGTAAAGACAATGAACTCAATCAATCTAAATCTGAACTAGCCTAACCCTCAGATGAAAAGGCTAGTGTTATCTCAGTGTTACCCGAAACATCTTCCACATTGAAATTATAGTAGTATCTGAAGCTGTGTCCTTTAATAACAACAGAAAATACATTCATGCCTCTGAGAAGTTATAGAAAAAAGTGATCAGAAGCAGAAAGTTAGAAATCAATAAACAAAGAATAGTGACCATGATTTCTACTTTTCTGTAAGATGATTAATAAACAGAAATAGTTGTCATGATCTGCTATTGTTGTCGCAGGAGGGAGTGTCTATGCTGAGTCGCCTGATCGCCGCCGTACGACCGCTGGTGGGCGGAGCAGACACGGCGGTGCGGGTGGTGACCGTGCAGCCCCTGGAGGACGCAGGCGCCCCGGCCACGCGGGTCTGGCTATCGGCCGTGGGAATTGCCAATTTTGATTACATCTTATTGTATCATATAAAACAAGTAAGTCTTACTTATTGAGAGTATATCGGTAATGATGATGATAATTACAATAATCATGATAATTATGATAATAATAATAATAATGATAATAATAATAATAATAATAATAATAATAATAATAATAATAATAATAATAATAATAATAATAATAATAATAATAATAATAATGATAACAACAACAACAACAACAACAACAACAATACAATTGCATTCTCGTGTTGCTCCTCACCGCTCCGTGGCATTGCTTCACATAGCCGTCATCTGTCCACAATCAGCATCATTTCCTCCACAAGATCACTCGTCATACTGTTAACTCAGAAACAGTTCATCGCGACAAGTGCAATCAGTTCATCATACAATATTGTAACTTTTCGTTATTTTTCAGAAACATTTTCTACATCAGCTGGCAGAGTCTTGTGTCATGAAGTAACATTACATGAGCTTGTACTGGAATTACATGCACTGGATACCTTCAAGATGCTGCGTAATTTCAAATTATGTTCATCACTTTATTCAGCAAATCAGCGTTTCTTGAACTCTTGAACAAACTATTTTCGTTTTTTTTTTTTTTAGCGCTCGAGTTGGACAGATCTATATTTCACCCTCCATGAGAAACGAACATATACGTCTGTTCGCTATAATGATTAAAATTTATGTTTATTTAATTTGTATCTCACTTTATTTTCCTGTCTTACTATTTGCTATTTTTCTGTCTTATTATTTGCACAGCTGAGCGAGGCTTTAAGTATCGGCATAAAAGTGGGCGAGGTCACCTGCAGTGAAAGCGCCACACCCACACCGGAAGTGACGGCAGAGGAGAGGTGTGTCGGCGGATGCTGGGTGGGCTTTGCTGACGACTTCAGTGTGGTGGATGCCTTCTCCTCGGCGGTGGTGGGGCCACATGTGGTGGTGCGGGGCCCTTGTGGCTGCACGACTGCCGCCACGCCTCAACAGGCCGCCTCCTGCTCCCCTGACACGTGTCTTAACGGGGGCAGGTGTCTCGCCACATCCTCAGGCGTTAGGTGAGTATCAGTAAGTAAATAAGTAAGTAAGTAAGTAAGTATAACTTTATTATTCCATAAACAATGGAAACTACAGGGCTCGCATAATAGGAATTTGATAACACACAATAAATAATTAAATGTAACATCAAAGATATCATCAGTCTCCAATAATGATAGCACAGAAGAAGAAGAAAAAAGAAAATTATCTTTTAAATTTACAGTTGTAAAGCCGTATAGCTCGGGGGATAAAAGACAGTAGATGTCGAATTTGGGTACCGAATGTTGGCATCCTGAGTCGGCTGCTACGTGGTATTGAGCAATTCCTTATATGATTATGTAGTGGATGATTACTGTCGTTCAATACTGAGTCAAATTTTGTAATTAACAAGGCATGATATACATTATCCACGTCCAGGAGGTTCTCACCAATCATTCTCCCTGCTTTTTTTTATTTGACTATTGATTCGGTCCTTATTGGTCTTGTTGGAGTTTCCTCCCCACCCAAAAAGACAGTACCGCCACACACCACAGATAACACAATTATAGAACATACCTAAAACTGCAGAATCAACCTGAAATGAGTATAATTTCTCATGCAATACATTCTGACATTTAATTTCTTGATGTGGTTGTTATTATGTACGTTCCATTTCAGTTCAGTATCGCGAGGGTTGGAGTTTTCAGATTATATGACTGATGAGCATCAGGCAAACAAGAAAACAAAAATTGATATGTATACGACCATGACTATGATAATCACAAATAGTTACTAAAAAGAGTCATAGTTACTGTTCTATACAAGTCTTCAGACCCACAGCCTCGGCCATGTGCTAGTTCTACCACATATAACTCGACCACACATTTCTTCAGTAATCACTTGACTTTTCTCTGGCAGGTGCATCTGTCCTTATGGCACGTGGGGTTCCCGCTGCAAGGTCCTCTCCAGGCACTTTGAGGCCAGCGGTGGGAGGAAGGGGACTGGTATCGGGGCCACCACAGATAGTGCCTGGGCGTGGGTACCGCCTATCCCACCCTGTGCCGAGGTACATCTGAGCTTGGAGGTTCTGAGCACAGCGAAGACAGCAACACTGCTCTATTCTGGCCCACAAGAAGGTTCCGACCATGGCGCAGGTGTGCGTGATCTACTACTGCTGGAGCTGCGTCAGGGACGGCCAATGTTACTGCTAAACCTTGGCGATGGCCCGATCACTCTGAACCTGGATGCCTCTCCTTCCATGGCCGACAACACGTGGCACAGGATAGACCTCATCTGGAGGGATGAGGTGAGGCCAGGTGGACTCTAAATGAGCAGACTGTATTTTTGCCCACAAACAAACAAACGCACACACATCTGTGCGTGTTGTTAGTTATCAGCAAACTTTGTCTCCCACAGGTGGTGGAGATGATCGTGGATCTGTGTTTAGGAAGTAGCTGGGATGAATCACCTGTGCCTTCTTTGGGACCTGCCCTTAACCAGTCGTCCGCACCTCTCCGTCCAGACACACACACTTGTAGAAGTGTTACTAAACTGCCAGGGAGTGCCCGTGTCCTTAATACAAGTGGGGTGCTTCAGGTGGGCGGCTTGGTGCCTACAAAAGTAGTGAGTGATGATGCAAAGCTGCCACGCCCGCCACACTTCCGCGGCTGCATCAGAAACATCAGAGTCAATGGCAAGGTAAGAGTGGCATATTACTCGTAGGCTGTCTCGAGCAACAGAACATTAGTAATGAGGGTTTTTTCTTTTTCTTTTTTTTTTTTGGCTTATCCACTGTCATTCTCTCCTGCACGTCCATGATATGCAGGTGATGTAATGCTGTCTACATATCATAACAAAATTTTGCGATCTCAAAAAGAAATCCCTAAAAGGGGTATCACACTGGTATATGATACGCAGAACGCGGGCCATGGTTCTTGGTATGAAACCAGGAACGTTATCACACACAAACTGTCTGTGTTCTTGCTGTACTAATCAAACAGTCCAGCAACCAAAACCAAGACTAATCAAAACAAACGAGAACGAAAACATGTCGCTTGTACCTCAACCTGTGCTTCGTGCTGGAATTGCACTTGCTCTTCCTGTTATTGAAGAAGAGGAATAAGAAGCTAGAGAAGAACCAAGAGGTGTGCGACGCCTACTTTGGAGTTGAGGATGATTGCTGTGAGCGCAACTATTGACTTTATATATATATATATATATATATATATATATATATATATATATATATATATATATATATATATATATATATATATATATATATATATATATATATATATATATATATATATATATATATATATATATATATATATATATATATATATATATATATATATATATATATATATATATATATATATATATATATATATATATATGTGTGTGTGTGTGTGTGTGTGTGTGTGTTGTTGAAGTCTATAGCAACTTGAGCGTTATTCTTTTTAGAAAGAATCTTTGGTATATTTCGCGTTTGTCCGGATGTAGATTCAGGAGTGCGCCAAAATCCATAGCGTTCTCGAGACGTCTTTCGGTCCTGTCTGGACCATCTTCAAGAGAAGAGTTAGCAGACTGGGCAGGTAGTGCCTCTTATGACTGCTCGTGGCGGATGCGATGTGTGTGTTTGTGTGTGTGGGGGGAGGGGCTGTGAGAGCCAATCAGCTTACAGCTTGGCTGCAGCCAAGAGGAGGCCGCTTCGAAGGTAGAGAAACTTTTGGTTGTTGCTGGATGTTAATGGAAGGTTTCTCTAAGTATATAAGCGTAGTTCCCATCATCATCATGATGTTAACTTTTTCGAGGATTTCGGTGTTTTTCTCCATGTGCTGTCTCTGTAGCACGAGGCCGTGCTGGCTGACGTAGTGGCGGCATATTGCGCCATCTTGGAGATGAGCGGTGATCCTCTTTGACAAGGGAGTAGTAGCTGTGAAGCCGATGTACCTTGAATTTAGGTGACTACAATCACCAACAGTGCATTTATGTTGGTACACGACGTTTACTTTCTGGAGGCAAACAGCTGTATTTTCTTGACGAGGTTGAAGGTTTTGCGTGACTTGTAATATATGACAAGGTTGAGGCTTGTGTCTGCGCCTCATCTTCCCCCACAACGGAAAAAAAATATATATATATATATATATATATATATATATATATATATATATATATATATATATATATATATAAAGATATGCATGTTGTTTTTTTATCTGAAATAATATAGGCATTTATTACATATTTCATATCTATTTTTTAATGGGATAGCATACGAAGAGTCTGAATGGATATCTAACGATCCCAACTTTGCCCCGCTAATCTCGGACAAATTCCTGCTATCTCGGGCAAATATTTCTCGTTCCGCGTATCATAGACCAGTGTGACACCCCCTTAAGACCTATCAGAACCAGACAAATTGAAGAAAGTTGAAGTATGGCATGAATAGTGTCTTGCTGTCTGATTATTCATTGTCTTTCCCTCTCCTCTCTTCTCGATCCTCGGCAGCGGCCTGTGTTAAGTAAAAGGGACGTGATGAGAAGGAGGTTGATGACTAATTTTCTTGAATAACTGTGTAAACCCAAAAATGTGAAAGAGGAGTACATGATAAAGAAAAATTAACATGAATTTTAAGACATTAAAGTAATGACAGATCTGTATAGTAAAAGTAACTAACACGATGTAAATATTATCTTGTGACAGTTGATTGACCTGGGCAGCAGTGTACTGGGTCAGGCCAGCACTCCAGGATGCCCCGCCGCAGACTGTCTTGCCAACCATGTCGTGTGCGGAGTGCATGGCAGGTGGGTGGTGCTAATGTGGTGCTTCATGTCATGCCTTCACGTTCTGCACTGGAAGACACATGAGTGTCTGTTTTTTTCCTGTACCGCAGGTGTCGAGGGTCGCCGGGGTCACTGCAGTGCGAGTGCCAGCAGGGATGGGGCGGGCCGGGCTGTGCCTTGCCCACCACGCCCGTCACTTTCTTCCCCAACAGTTACGTCAAGCTGGCTCTCTCATTCTCTCCCCTGGCCTACACCACCTCTATCACTCTCAGGTAGGTGCTGCCAATCTCAGCCTGCAATGTCCAATGTGACTTTTCCACTCTCCAACCTGTCAGCCACTCCCGTCAATAGGTTCCGCACCGTGAGGAGGAGAGGCGAGCTGGTAGTGCTGTCATCACAGCATGGCCGGGACAGCTGGTCTGTGCAGCTGGTGGGTGGTCGCCTGTGTGCGGTGCTGCGCCTCCACCCACGACTCCCAGTTTCCACATGTCTCTCGCGGGTCGTCCTCACCGACGGGCGCTGGCATTCCCTTGCTGCCACCAGGTAGGGTACCTGTCACTGCCCGGGGTGGATATAATGAAAATTCATGACGGGGTGACTTTGAGTTTTTGTTACTAGATCTCTGCTCCAACAAAACTTATCAAGGAATATTACTGTTTTACTGGTACGTAATTCCTTTCGTAATTAATTGATCATTTTTACGTGTTTTCTCTTACACCAATTTCAATGGTTATTTACATACATGTCCCCAAGG
This sequence comes from Portunus trituberculatus, assembly GCF_017591435.1. Classification (NCBI taxonomy): domain Eukaryota; kingdom Metazoa; phylum Arthropoda; class Malacostraca; order Decapoda; family Portunidae; genus Portunus; species Portunus trituberculatus. Next base: position 9,752,024 of record NC_059293.1, read on the forward strand.
CTCAGAATGGAATTACTTCTCATTGAAAAAGAATTGGTCTCAGATTCTTCTCAGTCAGGGAACAATGGAGGTAGTACTGGTATGGAGAAAAGAACAATGATCACTGCAATTTGTAGCCAAAGGTAACTTTTATTGATGCAGATGCTTTTAGTTCTCTTCCATGCCAAGTAGCTCTCTCTGGTGATAGGACTGTGATAGCGTGTATTGAGCAGCTGTCTCGTGGGTCAGGTTTGGCTCGTCAATCTTTCTGGTGGTGGACGACGGGGATGGTGATCTGCACAACGCCTCGCTGTTGCTGGAGGGACAACAATTCCTGGAGGTGGACAAACAAGAGGGCGTCTACGTGGGAGGGTCTCCTCACTTTCAGAATGCTGGATTTCTCAGTATCCAAGGAGATTTCTTTGATGGTTAGACACTCGCATAATATGCACTACTCATTAGATAAATGAAAAATTACCAAAAATGAGGCAATACTGACAAAACATTTCCTCCCTCACCCAGGCTGCATCGACGACCTGCGCATCTCAGGCTGCAGTGTGCCGCTACCGCCTGCTGTCAACAGCACGATATGGGGCCAGGCAAGCGCCTTCAAGGGAGTGCAGGAAGGCTGCATTGCTGCGCCATCTTGCACCAATGTGTCCTGCACACCACCACTATCTTGCGTCGATACCTGGAGGTCCTACCACTGTGGGTCGGTATACAAAGATGTAGACCAGTGTGTGTGTATAGTCTGTAGTGTACATGATGATGGAAAATTAATGTGGCTAACACGCCACCACTGCTGCTGCTGCAGGTGTGGCGAGGGCCGCGTGTTGGGCAGGAGTCGCATGGCGTGTGAGGATGAGGATGAGTGTGCGTGGCGGCCGTGTCTCAGCGGCGGCTCGTGCTTCAACACTCAGCCAGGTAACACTCAGAGTGCAATGCGCCACACTGGTGTTTATCGGGATTGGTAGACACCATGTGGAAGCAGCGTGCTAAAGGGTATTTTCAAACCTCCTTTGAGAAACTCAATGATTGGCAATTCGGAATTTCATTTTTTTTTAAGTAAGAGAACTGACAAAGAGCAACAAAATATAAAGAAAAAAAGGACCTCATAGATTTATGGTGTAAGAATTCAGTAACAGCTTTCTACAACACAGGTTACGTGTGTTCCTGCCCAGCTGGGTTCAAAGGACAACACTGCCAGCTGCCCGAGGTGGGACACACTTCCCTCCAGCTGCCCATGGGGGTTCTGGTGACCATAGCAGTGTGGTGCACCTTCTTGATGTGTAAGTCGTATTGGTGTGATTAAGATCCACAGGAATGTTAGGTTTTGAGCAAGGCTCATCTCCCACAGTTATCTTTTTGATGTCAGTGTTAGTGCATGAAGGCGATAAATGTGTTATGTTGATATTTTTACAAAACAGTAAAGTTTAGTTTAGTGACAGGCTACTTACTACATCATCTTCCTGGCAGTGTTGTTGTGTGCATTTTTGCTACATCGTCGCACTGCGCTGCGCAGGAATCTGGCAGAAACTAAAGGCCACACGACAGACTGTAAAGATGAGTCATTGACCACGCATAGCCAAACATCTAATCTGATGGAATTACAGCTATTGAAGCCGCCGCCAGCCAACGGCCAGCCCGCCTGGACCAGGAACCCCAACATAGCTGGTAATAGTAAAGATAGTTACGTAGCTGTAAAATATCGACGTGAGAGTTTTGTCATCTTTTTTATTTAGGTTTTTATTAATAAATCGTGTCATTCATAGATGATGACTCATTCATTCTTCCATAATCTTGTACATTTGTGTTGAATATCAAATAGTACCCTACTTATAAAAAGAGATAAATATTTGAAGAAAAAACACATGAACTTCTTGCCACTTAAACAGTATTGCACATATTGTTGTTCAAACCTCATTACACAAACATTGCTGTGAAATGCTGTGGTTGTCTCGGTGCCGCAGACGTGGACGTGTTGCGGGTGGATGCAGTAACGCCGGTCAGCCACAGGGAGGAGGCGAGTGAGGGCGGCAACAGTGTAGGGACTTCGCCACAGCTGCGAGAGAACGCCCAGGGTGGGAAAAGGAGGAGGATCAACAAAGGCAAGCATGAGAATACGCCACCTACAGGAGATGACCTGAGAAACTATGCTTACGAGGGTGAAGGTTCCTCCCCAGGATCTCTCTCTTCTTGTGAGTGTTCGGCGAAGGAGAGATGACGGGTAACTTTTGAAAACACATAATTTATTAAATTTAAGCATTAGTTAGTTATCTACAATGGAACTACAGTGTGTTTTGTCATGATAAGTGTCTTATTTCTCATTATATTAAAAGTAACATGGTACATTTTCTATCTTCTTTTTTCATACACTAGATTAGATGTCTATATATAGGCGGAAGATGATGAGAGTGAGGGCACGTGTAGGCTGATGTGACAACGCTGGGATGTGGCGGCTACCGTTCCCTGACAGTATATATTGATATGAAATACTTCAAATGAGTCACGAATCTTTTTCTTTAAAGGTGCTGCAGTTTGAATCGCCCTGGCGTGGAATGGCCGTGAGGAGCGGCGGTCAGTCCACCTGTGGCGAGGCCTTCCCGCCGGGGATGCCATCTTAACATGGCCATTGACCAGTCGGCGGATGGCGATGAATCCTGCTCATGCAAATAAAGGATAATGGACTTAAGAGACTTAATGTATATTGATATGACACACGGCCAATGGTAGCAGCCTGCGCGTCCACTCTATAGCTGCGGCATGATCTTTCCTGGTTGAAGTGTCTCCCAGCGAGTGTAATGCAGCCTCAGTTCCAAATCCAGCGGGCTGCTGACCATCCTGCCCGGCCAGTACGTTGTGTCCTCGCTGTCCTCGTGGTCGCCATGCCAGGCGGTGAGGAATCAGCAATGCTATGATATAGAATTCTCTCTTCAAGATATATTCCTCAATGAGAGGATGAAGCAGCTAGTCCATCTGACAGTTACTGTAGCTGGTATTGCACAGTACTACACAGTGTTCAGGGAAATACAATGCCTAACTTCGTTCTTTGTACAGGGTTGCTCAGGATACATCAGAAGCAGACATCGTCTGATGTTGCGGAACCTGGAAAGCAGCACTTGACACTGGAGAGGAAAGACAACAGCGTGCAAGGAGTTGAACCAGCTTTGTACGGCCCGTCTGCCATCATACCTTCCTATTATCTTTATCTGAATATGAGAAGAAGTTGTCATAGTATGAGTTTACGATGCAGGTGGTTTCATTTAGCTTATTTAGTTTTAATTGCAGTTAGAAAAAAAAAGTTGCCTCTTCACTGAAAAGGTAATTTCATAATTCTCAAGTAACTATTCACATCCATTTCTCGGCGCAGGGGACAACTCTCGTCTGTGTCTATTGAGCTGCACGGTGCTCTGTGTCTGGGATTGGAGTGCTCTACTCAATCCAGCAACGAATCCAAGTGTCTGGCAGCAATCCTGTCCATATTCCCACATTCGCGGTCTCTTACCAAGATTAAGTAATCCAGCCAGGTGAGGCTCCCGAGCCTCGAGGATTCTTGCATCTTCTGAGTAAGCATTATGATATGTCTCGTACATTCAAAAGAATCTAATATATTTTACAGTTTGGACAAGACAAGAATAAATAACTACTTTGTGGATATAGTCGCATAGCTTCCATCACAAACAATGTTCTTCTAGCACTGAAATATTAGTGTTTGTTTACCTATTTTCTAATATTAAATGGAGACAGCGATAATATAATTCATTTTGCCAGTAATCTGAAAAAATATAGTTTTCATTATCAAAGAATTATCGCTACCAGCTATTGTCTTTAAAGAGTATAGCCTTAAAAAGTTATTTACAACTCTCTCTCTCTCTCTCTCTCTCTCTCTCTCTCTCTCTCTCTCTCTCTCTCTCTCTCTCTCTCTCTCTCTCTGAACTGCCGAAATCTCTGAAAGAACGATGACGACCACAACACACATTCCCAGACTACCAAGCAGCCGAGCCGTATGAGAGGAGACGTCAGGCAACACAGCAAGACATCATGTGGGTGTCTACGCGCATCACCACTGTTACCTAGGCCAGCGACAGACAGACCAGGAGGCTTTACGGCAGGGATGAGGGGTGTGACTGGCTGGCTCCTGCACTGGAATCTTCCTGTAGACTGTGACCTTTGAAACGGTATCAGAAGGATTCGTTAATGTTCCTCTCAGGATTACTTCTTATCACACACACACACACACACACACACACACACACACATCATCATCATCATCATCATCATCATCATCATCATCATCATCATCATCATCAGATCAGAGAGAGAGAGAGAGAGAGAGGAGGCGAAGAATATGCGCCGTTTGAAAAATAAAGATGACAAAATATGATTACCGAGACAGAAACACACAAGTTTAGTAGGTCAGCCACTCATACAAGGTTACGCACTTGAAGTAACACCCATAAGCGGTTTTTCCTCTTCTTTTTTTACCACGAGAATGGGAAAAGAAAAGTTTAATTTCCACCCTCCCCTGCCTCCACGTTTCGCCAAACACGCACAGACACATCACGACACCTTTGGTCTTAGCATATCCACACTGATACTCACTCGGCTGTCCTCCATCCTTAATGTCAGTATCAGTATTTCTCATAACACTGTCATTGTTGTTTTGGTTTACAGGGCCTTTCTAAATTACAGCCTTATGCCATACAAAACAATATCGTACCAGAATACTTTTGAGTTATGAATTAAAGGAAGACTAGGGTAAGTAAACTTCTCTTAAAATTTGTGACGAGGATTGGAAGTATGTAGTAGAGTTGGCTGAGGCATCCGTGTTGTAAGGGATGGTTTTTGTTTTATCATTATTATATTTGTGGTTTTCTTATTATATGTCTTGTTTTGTATAATAGATGGAATGTGTGTGTGTGTGTGTGTGTGTGTGTGTGTGTGTGTGTGTGTGTGTGTGTGTGTGTGACGATATTTAATCTATTAGCAAAGAAAAAATTATATCTTGTATCTTTCATGTTGATCATTTTTGCTACGAATGAAAATAAAAATTATCATTACGGGCATGTATTTTGATCACATCGGTACACATTTCAACACAATGAAGCACTTGAAGCAGAACGGGAAACCATCAGATGTTTTTATCACATGAACTCCTTCAGTACTGGGACGCATTTTTACCATGAGTTTTGGTGTGATTAGACGATTTCATCTACATTAGGAAGGGTCTAAGGAGGTCAGAAGATTAATGGCCAAAATCATCACTATTTCAATCCCAACATAAGTCTCTGAAACTGCATTAAATCGCTAAATCTTAAGTAGAAAAAGTATGAAATGTGTCATGGTAGTGAAGGGTTAATTTTCTTACATTAGCAACCAGCGGAAATACAAGCTCATTAAGGTACGCAGATTGAACCAACTCTCTCTCTCTCTCTCTCTCTCTCTCTCTGTAACACAGGCTAGAGGCAGCGAAGTGGTAAACATTTTATCTATTGCCAATACTGCATGAAAGTAATAAATTAAAAATCGGAAGTCATAAAGCTGATATTCGTCTACTAGTATACAAAAAAGGTATATCAGGAGAGTTCGGGTAAGTGAGGCTTCGAAGTCTGAGGGTTGAAAGTACTAACTACGTGGAGAGGCTTTGGAGCTCTACCTCAACCTCTTTCTTGCTGTTGTCCAAGGAAGACGGGGCACACTGGGCCTCTCTGTTTCATCTTCAGACAGCTAAGTAAGTAATAAGACACAGAAAAGAACGGGAAGACTCTAGATAGGTGTTTGATATACTGGTGTTGCGTTAGATGTTTTGCAAAAATAAAAAATAAAAAAAATAAAAACGAGTTGGCGTTCAAGCATTTAGCCGTTTAGCTTATGTACATGTCTTTATAGCTTCTGTCATTAAGGTTCTCCTTGAATCGGTTACTTTTTCTCTTATGAACCTCTTTTTGCTCAAGCCAAGTGTCAGTATATACATGTACTGAAAACTGAAGTTTTTATAACCAACAAATATCTTGTCTTATTTCCTTTCTTGACAAGTGACCCTAATCTGTTCATTGATCTGTATTTTATACGCAAGCTCTCCTCTCTCTCTCATCTCTTTTAGGAAGTTTAGTCTTACTCAAACGTCACGTTCTTCAGGTCAGTTAATATTTTGTAGGTTCACTGATCTCTTTCAATGGGTTTACTGTAATGTCATAGGGTCTTCTCGGACTAACTTCAGGGTCTTTCTTCACACTCCACATAACTATTTGGAAGGGAACAATTCCCTCATTGCATAGACTGGTATTCGCGTGGTTGTAGCTTGCATGTAACCGTTTTCTCGTCCGTGTTGCTTACCTAAAAGAAGGAAAGTTTTGCCCATTCTTTACTTTCCATGTATGTGACTAAAAATAGCTCACCACAATGCACAGACTGATAACTGCGAGTGTGGCTTTCTCTCATACGTTTTTACTGTTTTACTTTACACGGTACATAATTGTTTAGAGGAAAAATAACTAAAGGAAAAACATACAATAGGAAGAGAAAGAGTAATCATAGTTGTCTAGAGCAATTAACTTTGTCGGCCCAGCCGAGGGAGAGTATCCAGTCACAGAAAGAGTTATCGCTGACGGCTAATTACAAGACGCAATTAACCTGTGTATGAAATGCCGGTGCGTTAGAAAGGCGTGCTAACTGACGGTGTCGAAAAATTTTAACGCTGGTAAAACTAAGATGCCTCCATGACGTGAAATCCATAATTGTGTAATGACTTGATATGAAACTTAATGTTTAAAGAGAGAGAGAGAGAGAGAGAGAGAGAGAGAGAGAGAGAGAGAGAGAGAGACTGGAGACTTTCTCAGATTCTTGTTGAAACTTTGTTGTTTACGAAGTTGATCGTTGTTTAATTGATGAATGTCGACTTATAATTCACGAGGCAGAAGATTGCATTTCAAAAGAACTCGAGAAAGGTGAATGTGATTGAGATCGCTGCTATATGCTATTTTCTATTTATTATTAAGTCTATAATCATTTATCCTTCATATAAAGTGTTGGAGTCTCATACGTATTTTTTGTTTTTTTGTTTACGTTTTAATTTCTTGCCTGTTCATCCGAGAGCTTACCTATCAAGAACTTGTATCCTAAATTCTTGCACGTTTGTTTTATTACTTTATCATCCATATAAATCAGTAACTATTTGTCATATCAGTTTCCTTTCAGTATATCAATTAATTACAATAATCACTATTGACTGGATAACAAGATTATTACTGTCCAAACAACTAATGTGTGATGGCTAATTTACGAACCCTTGAACGACGTTGCTTTTCTCTTCCATCGTTCATGAAAACTAAGACAAAAATAATTAACAGTAAATCAATTTCTCCTCAGTATAATGCAGTGCAAAGTCAATTGCAATTAATCTTTAAGTTAGCGCGATAATTGCTTCGAATCATTTTACCTTGTGAAACTTTTGTATAAATCCTTGTAAAAAATCCCTAGACACATATTTTCCTACTCTACATCAGTGTCTATCCTACCTTTAGTTTTCTCTTAATACTTACTCAATCACTAACTGGCTAGAATAAATAATTGGTTCGAGTCGGCTTCATGTGCGCTGCGTGCCTTGAGAATGACACGTAGGCAACAGGAGGGAATAAAGGTGAGTGATTAATGTTCCTGTTCCCTCCTTGGTTTATGCGTTTATGTATTAACTCCACATTTTAACAGCGTGTAGATGAAGGTTCCGTGGTTTAGAGGTGTAGAGTTTGTAGGATATAAGTGTGAGCGAAGGATGTAAAACTGGGATTTTGTGAAGGATGCATGTATGGCGGAGACCAGGGAGGAAAGGAGGAATTGGTGAAAAACTGAAGTTGTGTGCTTTTATATTGACTTCATACTGGAATAGCATACATAGGTATGTAGAACAGGAGTGAGAAATGAAATCATTATGTAGATATGATGATGGTACGGTGAAGGAATGGAGATGGACATATTGAAAATTTGAGCGGGACGCCATGATCAAGAAAATCAACTGCCTACGGAGTTCTTTCAGTAGAGAGTACAGGAAAATTGAAAACTGGAAGAAGTCTGGGTTTGATGAACAATTGGTTTGACTCTGGCAATTCTTCGAACCGTTTGACAAGCAGGTTCGACAACCGGGTTTGACGCAAAGTTTGACCATGAACTGTAAACCCGCCTATAATATATTTCTGCCTGAAATCAAGCCAAGTACGGTAAAATAAATTATAAATTACAAACTCAATGCAAACTTTACACACACTATATAAATGAAAGAAAAACAAACATAACCGAAATGTACAAAATTTTAAATGTTAAAATGCAACTGAGCTAAAAAACAAAACAAAAAAAACAATGAAGTGTACAGGAAGAACTGCAACACCTTGGTCTTGCATCCATTAACCCCTTGTAGTGTATTTTTTTTCTTCTATGCTAAAAATGAAAAATAAAACAAGGAATTGAAGTGGAAAGGAAGAATTGCAACACCTTCATCCAGTATTCATAGTCCACTTGTAGTGCTTATTTTTTCTTCTATGCTAAAAAGCAATTGATCTAAATATGTATAAATATATCAATATCAGCTGTCCCTCAGGGTCCCCACCAGCTTGGGGCCCTAGGCAACTGCCTGTGTTGCCTGCCCCTTTGCGACACCTCTGATGACAAATTTAAGATGGTGCTCATTGCTGCCTTTGTCATTGGATTTCTCTTGAAACAAAAATTTTCTAGAAATCAGCCTGTAACAAAATGTCAAAATCTTTAGAAATTCAACTCCCCTTGACACTTCAGGCATCTGGCCAAAAACATTCCTAATAACTTCACTTCTTCATTTCAGCCTTCCTTTCCTTACTTTATTTGATCCTGATAATACCACTACCATGACATATGTATCTAAACCTGAATTCTCTCAAACCTTGGTTGATTTTGGGGTTGTCCCTCCCTCCCTCTCTTCCCTACTGACTATTTCATACCTTTGATTAAGATCCTTGTTATGATGCTTTCCATGCCCTCACTGGCCTAAACCCTAGGAAGGTTTATGGATCTGATGGGGTCCAATCTATTGTTCTCATAAACTGCTTCTGTGCTTGCACCTTGCCTGGCCAAGTTCTTCTAACTCTGTCTATCAACTTCCACCTTTCCATTTTACTGGAAGTTTGCCTACATATTCAGCCTGTTCCTAAAAAGCATGATCGTTTTAATCCCTCAAACGACTGCCCTATAGCTTTAATCTCTTCCTCTTTTAAAGTCTGAATCTATCCTCAATATGAAAATTCTTAACACGTCACCTCACAATCCTTTATCTGATCACCAGTGTGGTTTCCATCAAGGCCGCTCTATTGATAATCTGGCATTCCTTACTGAGTCTTGGTCATTCTCTTTTAGAGATTTTGGTGGAACTTTTGCTGTTTTCTCAGATATTCTGGCACAAAGCTTTGATCTCAAAACTACTCTTCTACTGTTTCTATCCTTCTCTCTGCAACTTTATCACAAGTTTTGTCTTTGACCATTCTATTGCTACTGTGGTAGATGGCCACTGTTCTTCTAAACCTATTAACAGTGGCATTCTTCCTGGTTTTGTCCTGTCACCCACTTTCTTCCTATTAATCATCAATGATCTAAACCAAACTACTTTCCTCTCCCATGCTGATGATACCATCCTACACCTTTTGCATAACTTCTAATCTTTCTAAGATTTTTAATTTGGGCAGATAAAACTAGTAGTGTTCAATGCTTCAAACTCCATCTATCAACTTGACACAACCTTCCAGACAACTATCCCCTCTTCTTCAGTAACATTCAAGTGGCCCACTCTTCTACACTGAATATCCTTGGTCTGTCCTTTACCTATAATCTAGACTGGAAACTTCACATATTATCTTTTGCTAAAACATCTTCTATAAAGTTAAGCATTCTGAGGTGTCTCCCAGTTTTCTTCACCCCGCAGCTACTAACTTTGTACAAGGGCCTTATCTGCCCATGTATGGAGTACACTTTGCACGTATGGGACTATTCCACTCACATAGTTTTATTAGATAAGGTTGAATCAAAAGCTTTTAGTCTTATTAACTCCTAGCTCCTCTGACTGACTCTTCATCCTCTTACTCACTGCCACATTGTTGCATCTCTTGCTGTCTTCTGTTATTTTTATGCTAACTGTTCTACTGAGCTTGCTAACTACATACCTCCCCTCCTCCTGTGGCCTTGCTGCACAAGATTTTCTTCTCACCCCTACTCCATCTGATACAAAAGTTAACCAGTACTCTCAATTATTCATACCTTTTTCTGGTAAAGTCTGGAACACTCTTCTTACTTTAATATTTCCAATTTTCTATGACTTCATTTCATTTAAGAGGGAGATTTTAAGACATTTATCCTTTTTTTTTTTTTTTTTTTTTTTTTTTTTTTGCTAACTCTTTCAGACTTGCAAGGGGACTAGCAAATAAGTGGGCTTTTTCTATGATGCCTTTGGCCAATTTTTCCCTATTACATAAAAAGCCCATGTCTCATACAATTGCTGCCTCTAGTATGTTAAAGGAGACTTTAATGAATGAATTTATCAAATAATGGCAGAGAATGTAAGTTGCAGTGACAAAAGCAAGTAAGGGTTTAGTTACCAGCAGGATGGTGTTCTGAGGAGATTAGGTATTCCACTTGGTGTCAGAAGGGAGCTGAAGAAAAGAACTGGATAACCACAACAATGCTCAAACACTGTGAAGAGTCAAATTAATAAGTGAGGAAGTTTGTGTATTAGGTGGTTTGTGAGTTGTTGGACAAACATTTTCATGATGCAAGCACTTGTATGTATTAGTACTTGTAGTCTACTTAGTTACCCAACAACTTTGGGTTCATTTTATTGTCCTTTTTTATTGGCTTTTTGTTTGTATCTTTCTTTGATATTGTTTGTCTGGTGGAATCTTTTTAAGTTACTTGCATCATGAAAATTATCATTTGTCTTGAGACTGATTTTCGTCACGTGTTTCCTTATTTGACATTGATGCTGTGGCTGCTGGGTCAACCATTGTCTACAGTGCCAAAAACAGCAAACATGGGGGGTTAGAAATCTATTGGACAGCAGCATTTCTTGTGAACAGAAGTTTAGATACATTGACAAAATCTATTTTGATTGTATCACGGAAACAAATACATAATGGATTGCCTCACCTCTATGCTTAACCTCTTCCCGGTGGTAGGGCAGACGAGTGTACTACCAAATAAAAAGTCATCTATATATAGACTCTACCGACTTTCATCCATACATCTGTATATATATAGTTTCCCAGCGAATGGGTACTCCAGATTGACATCCATATATAGACTCTGCCACAAAACTGAACAAACAATTGAATCTATGTAGCTATAAGTGTTATTTGTGTTTGATTGGTGATAATATATGTCAATATGTTTGTATGAATGTTTGGAGTTATTCACATCCAGGACTTGTGACCTGGATGTAATTTACTTCACTTTTCTTCGTGTTTTCAAATACGTACTTGCTTTGTACCTATTCATTTTTAGACAACGTTGCTGGCATGTGGTACAGTTCTTTCTCCTTGACATGATAGGCTAATAATAAAAAATGGAAAAAAATGCAAAGATTTCCAGTATTAGCTTATGAGTATAGTATATCCACCATCGACAAAGCACAAGCAGTGACCAGCCTTGACAGGTGATGTTGACCAGTGTTTGGGTATTTCAGATGCCAGATAATTATATATTTTATGAATTTGTTACTTGTAAGGAATCATCTATATATATAGATCATGCTACAAATTAATGCAGCAAAATAAGAACAAACATCTATATATAGACTATCTGACAAAAAGCCCCGTTTTTTAAAAATCTAGATCCTCGGCCAGGAAGGGGTTAATTAATTTCATCATTCATACTAGAGCAGTGGTTCCAATACTTCCTGACCAAATACTACTTGGAGGTCCTGTACATTCCTCAAGTATCACCTGGTTCTACAAAAACTGAATTGCAGCAAATGTCATTAAGTAGAACACACAAACAAGGAACAAAACTCAATTTAATGAGAGGGGTGCATCTGTTTCTTCTCCACCAGCTGATTGATGCCAGGTTATCTAGTGTAAGGCAATAATAATTTTTCTGAGAAATGAATTAATTCAATTTAACTAAAACTTACATGTAGCTATCCCTAAAGTATTAATGTACCACCTTCAAGGCCTTTGCATACCACTAGAGTTATGTGTACCACAGGTTGGGAACCACTATACTAGAGGCATGAAAATGTATATTTTTCATCTTTGTTTTAGGGCAACTGGCCAAGAGCAACCAAAATTGTGATTAGAAAAAAATAGGCTCACTGAGGTGACAGTTCCCAAACAGGATCAAAAGAGTTAGCCAAACAAATGGGGTAAATGTCTTGAAACTTCCCTCTTAAACAAGTTCAGGTCAAAGAATGATAGAAATACAGAAGCATGCAGGGAGCTCCAGAGTTTACAAGAGAAAGGAATGAATGATTGAGAGTTGCTGGTTAATTCTTCCATTACAGAGGTGGATAGAATAAGGATGGCTGAAAGAAGAAAGTCTTGTGCAATGAGCTATGGGGGGAATGAAGGCATGCAGTTAGCAAGATCAGATCATTTGGTATGAAAACAACAGTAGGAGATAGCAAGAGATGTAGCATTGCGACAGTGAGAAAAATGGTGAAGACGACAGTCTGTCAGAGAAGAGAAGTTGATAAAATTGAAAGCTTTTGATTCCACCATATCTAAGAGAGCAGTATGAATGGAACTGTTCATGCATCTAAAGAAAATCCCGTACATGGGCAAATAAGGCCCTTGTATAGATTTAACAGTTTGAGGGGTGAGAAAAACTGGCAGATGTGTACCTGACATAAAAGCAGTAATCATTCCAAGGAAAACTGGCATAATGCCTCCTCAGATCCCCAACTAGCAGAGGCAAAATGCTAGAGGCACCTATACCTTGGAGATTTTGAGGAGGGATTAGAGAGATAGGTAAAGATTGTGGTTGAAGGACCCAGACAGAGAAGATAAGGGAACACAATAAGCAGAAGGATTAAAGGTTAGGTGAAGTCAGGAATAAAAGTAGTTTTGCACCAGTTGGTCTAGCTGTTAAGTGCTTCAGTTTGAGAGAGATATGCCAACAATATTTACTCAATATTGACAGTAGATAAAAATTTCTTTCTTCTTTCTAATGTATCATATATCATGTGTCTTCTTGTATATCATCCATTGTAATATTTTCATCATGTATTTCATGTTCTATATATTAAGCCAACGCTGATTGCACCATCTCACGCAGCGCAGACATTCCATACACACATTCCATTGTCACCACACCTTCCTCACTTCATGATGCCGGACCCAATCAGTTCAAACCTTCCATTTGACGTCACGACCTCGGTGATTGGCTGACCCGACCCAGCGCCGTGATGTCAAATGGAAGGTTTGAACTGATTGGGTCTGGCACCATGAAGTGAGGAAGGTGTGGTGACGATGGAATGTGTGTATGGAATGTCCGCGCTGCATGAGATGGTGCAATCGGCGTTGGCTTAATATATAGAACATGAAATACATGATGAAGAAAATATTACGATGGATGATATACAGAAAGACAACACGATATGTGATACAATTACTTCCCCCTTGGAAGCATCCGTCCTCAGATGTCAACAAAAATACATACAAAATAGAACTTAAATGAACAAGAAGGGGGCAATGATGTAAATGAATCAGTTGTACAATACAATATAATACAAGATTAAATATAGATAACATACATGAAAACATATACATGAATATATACAGACGAGTAAGGAGGAATGGGAATAGCAAAAGAAACGTGAGGAGAAGGAATAGAGGACAGACTACCACGCTGGGCAAGACCGAAGGTTATAGAGAATTGAAGGGGGAGAAGGTGAAACAGGCTGACTGTCGATGCTGACAGACCCTTGCCGCAGGAGTGTCAGGGGCGTGGTGGTATCCGTGTCGAATCCATGATTGACACACTTGAGGTGATCTCTATGAATGATGTCTTCTTTGCCTGTCTTTAGCTCGAGGATCTTCACCTTATGACCATGCAAGAGCTCCATGACTCGGTGAGGGCCGTGGAAGAGCGGGTCGAGTTTCAAGTGACAGTCATGGACTCTATGGAATACAACATCTCCAATTCCTATCTCGCGAAGGGTAGAGCATTGATGTTGCTTTTCCAGCATTGACTCCTGGGAATCAGAAAGGTTGTCTTGCACAGACGTGTAGATACGTTGAAAAGCATTTACTCTGCATTTGACATAATCATTGAGGCAATAGAGCGGGCAAGGTTCTGAGGAGAGAAGCTCGTGTGGGAGTCGTTTGTCTGTACCAAAAAGGACGAAATGTGGAGACTCATTGATGGAGGAGTGAATAGCGGAATTCAGCGAGCACACAATGAGAGGAATATCTATTTATTTACCTAATTTACCTAATTGTAACATACAGGAAAGGAGCTACGCTTATACTGTCTCGTCTCCATATCTACTAATGTCCAACTTTTTCTTAAAATCATGAACATTCCTTGCGTTGACCACTTCCACATCCAAACTATTCCATGCTTCCACACTTCTATGAGGGAAGCTATATTTTTTCACATCTCTCCGATAAGTGGCCATCTTTAGTTTTTTTTTCCATGCCCTCTCGACACTCTTTCATTCCACATACACAGATCTTCCCTGTCCATTTTTTCCATGCCATTCATCACTCTGTATATTGCTATCAGGTCTCCCCTCTCTTCTGTTTTCCAGGGTCGGAAGTTGCATTCTGTTCAGTCTGTCTTCATAAGTCAAATCTCTCAAGTCAGACACCATTTTTGTTGCAGCCCTCTGTACTTTCTCTAATTTTCTTATGTGTTTCTTCAAGTTCGGAGCCCACTGTATTGTTGCATATTCAAGCCTCGGTCTTATCATTGCAGTAATTATTTTCTTCATCATTTCCTCATCTAAATATACGAACGCCACTCTTATGTTCCTCAATAAGTTCAATACTTCTCCAATTATTTTGTTTATATGTCTCTCTGGCGATAGGTCATTGGTAATTGTCACCCCAAGGTCTTTTTCTTCATGACTGGTTTTATGTCTTCATTTCCTATCTTGTACATACTCCTGATTCTTCTTTCACTCTTGCCAAACTCTAATTTCTTGCATTTTGTCGTGTTGAACTCCATTTGCCATGTACAGCTCCATTTCCATATTCTGTCCAAGTCTTCCTGGAGTAGTTCGCAATCTTTGTCACATCTCACTTTTCTTAACAATTTTGCATCGTCTGCAAATAGGCTCACATAACTGGACACCCCATCCACCATGTCATTTATATAGACCGCAAACATTACTGGTGCCAACACTGATCCCTGTGGGACTCCACTCTCCACCAAGCCCCATTCTGATGGTCTGTCCTTAATTATTGTTCTCATTTCTCTTCCCACCAAAAGTCTTCCATCCATTTTAGTAAACTGCCATGCACTCCTCCTACCATTTCAAGTTTCCAGATCAGTCTCCGGTGTGGTACCTTATCAAAGGCCTTTTTTAAATCCAGATATATTCCATCAGCCCAACCATCTCTTTCCTGTATTACATCTATCACCCTCGAATAGTAACATATCAGGTTTGTCGTGCATGAACGCCCTTTTCTAAAACCAAATTGACAATCACAAAGTATGTCATTTTCTCCAAGAAATCTGTCCATCTATTCTTCACCACCCTCTCACACATCTTAGCTACCACACTTGTAAGTGACACTGGTCTATAGTTCAATGGGTCTCTCTTGTTACCTGATTTATAAATTGGGACAATGTTAGCTCTTTTCCAGTCTTGGGGCACTACACCTTCCCTTAATGAGGCATCAATTACTTCACAAACTTTTTCTGCCAGTTGTTCCCTGCATTCTCTTAAAATCCATCCTGATACCCCATCAGGTCCCACAGCTTTTCTCACTTCTAGACTCCCCATCATATTCTTGATCTCCTCCACAGTTACTTGAAACTCCTTCATAATCCCTTTCTGTTCCATTACCAGTGGCTTGTCAAAAGCAGTCTCCTTTGTGAATACCTTCCGAAAGCATCCATTCATAACCTCTGCCATTTCCCTGGGATCCTCACTGCATACTCCATTTACTTCTAAACTTTCAATACTTTCTCTATTTTTGATGTTGTTGTTCACATGTCTGTAAAAAAGCCTTGGTTGGTCTTTACATTTATCAATTATATCCTTTTCTTGTTTCTTTCTTTCTTCTCTTCTAATCAACACATATTCATTTCTTGCTCTTTTGTAACTTTCCCACTGCTTAATCCGTCTTTTCCTTCTCCACCTCTTCCATGCATCCTCTTTTCTTGTTCTAGCCTTTTCACATCTATCATTAAACCAGTCCTGCTTTCCAACTTCTCTATGTTGTCTTATTGGTACAAATTTTTTCTCACCTTCTTTGTATATTTTTATAAATTCCTTCCACTTTTCATTTGCTCCCTTAGCACTCTTGAATTTCATCCAATTTGTCTCTTGAAAGAATTTCCTTAGGTTTCCAAAATCTGTCTTGGCATAATTCCATCTTCCCACTTTATATTCTTCATTTCTTCTAGATTTCTCTTCATCCATCACCTTGAACTCCAAAACTGCATGATCACTCTTTGCTAAAGGGCACTCCACCCTCATCTCCTCAATGACCATTGGCTCTGTACTAAAGACCAAGTCCAGTCTTGATGATGCTCCCTCTCCTCCAAACCTAGTATCTTCTTTGACCCACTGAGTTAACACATTTTCCATTGCCAGTGTCAATAGTGTATTTCCCCATGTTGTCTCTGATCCTTCCATTGACCAGTCCTCCCAACACACCTCTTTACAATTAAAATCTCCCATCATTATAGCTCTTTCACAGCCACCCAACATTCCTTCCAGACATGTTCCTGTATCTCTTATCATTTCTTTATATTCCTGTACTGACCATGCATTTGTCTTAGGTGGTACATACACCACTATGTAGTGCCTCTTGTTTCCTTCATTAGTTTCTACTCTGATCTTTAGCACTTATGCCTTTCCCATACCTTCTTTCACTTGATCCACTTTTATATCTTTTTTAACCAGCAACATCATGTGTATCCCATACAGAGTTTTAACTTGCAATGAAGCAAAGGATATCAAGGATACGATGGTTAGCTCTTTCTACTTTACTGTTTGCTTGAGGAGAATATGGGATGGTGTTACATTTCTTGACATGAAATGAATCGCAAACTGCTTTGAGTATGGTATTGTTGAACTTGGTGCCGTTGTCCAATAGGAGGACACGTGGAGTAGCATAGTGGCATATGACTTCATCGATCAATGCACGTGCAATGGAACGTGCAGATTTGTCTTTGAGAGGAACCAAGATGCTGAACAGACTGAAACTATCCACGCAAACAAGCAAATACTGATGACCGTTTTTTGTGAGAGGAAGCTTCAACACGTTGATAGACAGGCTGTCCCAAGGTGCATGAGGGATGGGATATGAATGATTGGGAGACTCAAAACGATGTGTTGGATGATGCTCGGTGCATGAGACGCATAAGAGGCAGTGCCGAGTGATGTCCTTTCGCATCGAAGACCAAATATATGATCTTTGGGCTTGTCTGAGAGATCTCTCTTTGCCTGGGTGACCGGCGAGAGGTGAGTCATGGATGTGATAGAGAATGACAGGTACTAAGGGTTGCGGTATGACAAGTTGCGACACATGACGGAAGGAATCATTGTCAGAAGCGACATTCATAGATTTATAGAAGATCTCGTCCCTGAGCTCGAACGAGTCTGAGGGTACATGTAACTTAGGCAATGAGGAAGAATCACCTGATTCTAAATAATAGTTTCTTGGCAAGTCATCTCTCCCAACGGCAGGCACAGGTATCACTCAAATCTACTACTTATCAACAAACCGATTGGGTGACCCAAATAAACATATCAATACACTAATGCTGGGAGAAAACCGTCTTCAACAAAAACTTTTTATCAATCTGGTTTCTTTTATACGTAGTTGTTAGGTCACCACTAATGTACAATATTCAAACAAATTACATCTAAATTCGAAGATCAGTTTGCTTTTAAGTTGTCCTCAAATGTGGTGGACTTGCATATTAATGCAGTTATGGGCCAAGCAAGCCACAGAGGTCCAAAATATGGAGTAGGGTAACTTTAATGTTAGGGGAGTGAGTGTGCAGCCCCTACTGCCACTATCACCCCTTCTGGGGAGGGGACCAGAAATGTCCCCAGGTCAGACTGCTCTCTCAGTGGTGACCTAAAATGTCTTGACACCTCACTTGACTTTTGCTTCATTAACTTAAGCAACATTCACAGTCTTAGATCTAATTTTCAATACATAGAACACCACCTTTCCTTGACTAAACCTCATCTTCTTTTCCTCACCAAAAGACAGCTGTCTGAGGCAACTGAGAGTAGCCCCTTTTCTGTTCCCTCCTACTTTCTCTATCCTCATTTTTGCTCCAAAGCTGAACGTTGCAGTTATGTGTGCAACGACCTAATTTGCTCTCGTGTCCATGCTCTTGAATCTTTGTCCACCATCTGGCATACTCTCGATCAATAGTCCCTCTCCAACAAAATTTATCCGTGCTGTCTATCTCTCCCCTAACTCCTCTGACTATAGTAAAGTCTTTGACTATTTAATTTCCAAAGTGGAGCACATTGTTCCTCTACCCTTTTGTGGAGATTTCCATCCTTGGAAATTTCAATATTCACCACCAACTTCGGCTCTCCTCTCTCTTCACTGATCATCCTGGTGACCTAGCTTTCAACTTTAATATCCTTCATGACCTAGAGCAACTGGTGCAACACCTTACTTGTATTCCTGACCATCTTGGAGATACGTCCAACATTCTTGATCCTTTCCTTACCTCTAATCCTTCTTGTTATGCTGTTATCTTATCTTCTCTGTTGGGCTCCTTCAATCACAATCTCATTTCTGTATCTTATCCAATTTCTCCAATCCCTCCTCAGGATCCCCAAAAATGGAGGTGCCTCTGGCATATTGCCTCTGCCAGTTTGGGGAACCTGAGGAGGTATTATGCTGATTTTTCCCTGGAACGATTACTGTTTCCGTGTCATAGACCCATTTCTTTGTGCTGAACGCATAACAGAAGTGATAGTCTCTGGCATGGAGGCGTACATTTCTCATTCTTTTTTCTCAACCTCGACCTTGGCTTAACAGAGCCTGTTTTAGTGCTGTACATGATGGAGAGGTTGCCCACAAAAGGTACGTGAGCCTTCCATCTCCTGAATCTCCTGCACTTTATATTTCTGCCCATAATCATGCTAAGTCTGTTCTTCAACTTGCCAATGACTCCATCTTTAATGGAAAATGTTGGAAACTTTAAAACTCCAACTCCCCTTGTGACTACAGGCATCTGGCCAAAAACATCTCCACCAACTTTACTTCATCTTTCTCTCCTTTATTTCATCCTGATGGTACCACTGCCATCTCTTCTGTCTCTTAAAGCAGAACTCTTCTCTCAAACTTTTGTTAACAACTCCACCATGGATGATTCTGGGCTTCTCCCTCCCTCCCTCTCCTCCTCCCTCTTGACTATTTCATATTTCACACCTACAATTAAAGTTCTTCCATATGATGTTTTCCATGCCCTCACTGGCCTAAATGCTCAGAAGGCTTATGGACCTAATGGGGTCCCTCCTATTGTTCTCAAAAACTGTGCTTCCATATGCTTGTACCTTGCCTGGCCAAAACCTTTCAGTTATGTCAATCTACTTTTCCTTCTTACTGGAAGTTTGCCTACATTCAGCCTGTTCCTAAAAAGGGTGAGCATTCTAATCCCTCTAACTACCGTCCTATAGCTTTAATCTCTTGCTTGTCTAAAATTTTTTAATCAATCCTCAATAGGAAGATTCTTAGACATCTGTCACTTACAATCTTCTATCTGATCACCAGTATGGCTTCCGTCAAGGTCGCTCTACTGGTGATCTTTTGGCGTTTTTAACAGTCTTTCATAAATAAGAAATGTCAAAATCTTTCAAACTCAAACTCTCCTTGTGACTTTTGGCATCTAGCCAAAAACATCTCAAATAACTTCACTTCTTCATCTTTCCCTCCTTTATTTCATCCTGATGGCACCACTGCCATCTTTTCTGTCTCTAAAGCTGAACTCTTTTCTCAAACCTTTGCTCACAACTCCACCTTGGACGATTCTGGGCTTGTCCCTTCCTCTCCTCCTCCCTCTGACTATTTCATGTCTACAATCAAAATTCTTCGTAATGATGTTTTCCATGCCCTTGCTGGCCTAAACCCTCGGAAGGCTTATGGACCTGATGGGGTCCCTCCTATTGTTCTCAAAAACTGTGCTTCTGTGCTTGCACCTTGCCTGGCCAAACTCTTCCAACTTTGTCTATCGACTTCTACCTTTCCTTCCTGCTGGAAGTTCGCCTACTTTCAGCCTGTTCCTAAAAAGGGTGACCGTTCTAACCCCTCAAACTACCGTCCTATAGCTTTAATCTCTTGCTTGTCTAAAGTTTTTGAATCTATCCTCAATAGGAAGATTCTCAAACATCTGTCACTTCACAATCTTCTGTCTGATCGCCAATGTCCCTCTACTGGTGATCTTCTGGCCTTCCTTACTGAGTCTTGGTCATCCTCTTTTAGAGATTTCGGTGAAACTTTTGCTGTTGCGTTAGACATATCAAAAGCTTTTGATAGAGTCTGGCATAAAGCTTTGATTTCAAAACTGCCCTCCTACGGCTTCTATCCTTCTCTCTGCAACTTTATCTCAAGTTTCCTTTCCGACCGCTCTATTGCTGCTGTGGTAGACGGCTACTGTTCTTCTCCTAAACCTATTAATAGTGGTTTTCCTCAGGGTTCTGTCCTGTCACCGACTCTCTTTCTATTATTCATTAATGACCTTCTTAACCAAACTTCTTGCCCTATCCACTCCTACGCTGATGATACCACCCTACATCTTTCCACGTTCTTTCAGAGACGTCCAACCCTTCAGGAAATCAACAGATCACGCGGGACGCCACGGAACGCCTGACTTCCGATCTTTCTAAGATTTCCGATTGGGGCAGAGAAAATCTAGTAGTTTTCAATGCCTCAAAACTCAATTCCTCCATCTATCAACTCGACACAACCTTCCAGACAACTATCCCTCTTCTTCAATGACACTCAACTGTCTCCTCTTCCACAATGAATATCCTCGGTCTGTCCTTTGCTCATAATCTTAACTGGAAACTTCACATCTCATCTCTTGCTAAAACAGCTTCTATGAAATTAGGTGTTCTGAGGCGTCTCCGACAGTTTTTCTCACCCCTCCAACTGCTTACTCTGTATAAGGGCCTTATCCGTCCCTGTATGGAGTACTCTTCGCATGTTTGGGGGTTTCCAGTCGCACAGCTTTGCTTGATAGGGTGGAATCAAAAGCTCTTCGTCTCATCAACTCCCCTCCTCTGACTAACTGTCTTCAGTCTCTTTCTCACCGCCGAAATGTTGCATCTCTTTCTATATTTTATCGCTATTTTCATGATAACTGTTCTACTGATCTTGCTAACTGCATGCCTCCCCTCCTGCAGCCATGCTGCACAAGGCTTTCTTCTTCCTCTCATCCCTATTCTGTCGAACTCTAATGCAAGAGTTAACCAGTACACTCAATCATTCATCCCTTTCACTGGTAAACTCTGGAACTCCCTCCCTGCATCTGTATTTCCAAATTCCTACAACTTGTCTTCTTTTAAGAGGGAGGTATCAAGGCATTTACTCCCCTAATTCTGGCTGACGGTTTTGGCACTTTTTCTACTCTTTGGAGAGCCAGCGCTCAAGTGGGCCTTTTTCTAAGTTTTCTTTGCCCTTGGCTGATCCTCTTCCCTACGTAAAAAAAAAAAAAAAAATCCTCTTTTAGAGATTTTGGTGAAACTTTTGGTGTGGCATTAGACATACAAAAAGCTTTCAATAGCGTCTGGCACAAAGCTTTGATTTTTAAAACTACCCTCCTACGGTTTCTATCCTTCTCTCTGCAACTTTATCTCAAGTTTCCTTGCTGACCATTCTATTGCAGCTCTGGTAGATGGCTACTGTTCTTCTCCTAAATCTATTAACAGTGGTATTCCTCCTGGTTCTGTCCTGTCACCCACTCTTTCTATTATTCATTAATGACTTTCTTAGCCAAACTTCTTGCCCTATCCATTCCTATGCTGATGATACCACCCTACAACTTTCCACATCCTTTCAGAGACAACCAACCCTTCAGGAAGTCAACAGAATGCCTGACTTCTGATCTTTCTAAGATTTCTGATTGGGGCAGAGAAAACTTAATAGTTTTCAATGCCTCAAAAACTCCATATCTTCATCTATCACCTCAACACAACCTTCCAGACAACTATCCCCTCTTCTTCAGTGACACCCAACTGTCTCCCTCTTCCACATTGAATATCCTCGGTCTGTTCTTTACTCATAATCTTAACTGGAAACTTAACATTTCATCTCTTGCTAGAACAGCTTCTACTGAGTTAGTCGTTCTGTGACGTCTTAGCCAGTTTTTCTCACCCCTCCAACTGCTAACTCTGTACAAAGGCCTTATCCGTCCTTGAATGGAGTACTCTTCGTATGGTTGGGGGTTCCACTCGTACAGCTTTATTAGATAGAGTGGAATCAAAAGCTTTTAATCTCATCAACTCTCCTCCTCTGACTGACTGTCTACAGCCTCTTTCTCACTGCTGAGATGTTGCATCCTTTTCTATCTTTTATTGCTACTTTCATGCTAACTGCTCTACTAATATTGCTAACTGCATGCCTCCCCTCCTCTTGCAGCCTCGCTGTGCAAGGCTTTCTTCTTCCTCTCATCCCTATCCTGTCCAACCCTCTAATACAAGAGTTAACCAGTACTCTCAATCATTCATAGCTTTCACTGGTAAATTCTGGAACTCCCTGCGTGCTTCTGTACTTCCATCTTCCTAAGACTTGACTTCTTTTAAGAGAGAGGTCTCGAGACATTTGACCCTTGCTTTTGGACTAGTCTCTTGACCTTTTAGGGAACCTGCAGCTCTAGTGGGCCCTTTTTTTCTAACATTTTGTTGCCCTTGGCAGCATTCCCTCTTAAAAAAAAAAAAAAAAAAATTTTAACTATTACTGTACTAGTATGAGTTTTTAACAATTATTACTATATTGTACTAGTTATTATTTGTTATTCTTTTGATATTTTTTTTTAACTCATTTGTGTTTATAATCTATTATATGCATGAGATTTTAATGTTATTGGTAGTTTGAAAATATTTTGATAGTTGAGAGCCCTATCTCAGCTATGTCAGAACCATCATTCCACTGCATTCATTAAAAGTGTAACATGAATTGGGTCTATCAGGTCTATTCAGAGACCTGAAAGTACTTAAATTAATGCAGTAAGTTAGTATACTTAAAAGACGCATGGAAAGATTTAAAACTTTGTATTAGTTTATTGGAAATGTACAGTTTTGACATTTTAAATATTCTTTGTACAATCTACAAATGAAATGTACAATATATTAATATACTTTGTGCTTGTAGTATTCAGCTTTCCAGCCTTAGTTTAGTTCAAAACTTTATTCTACAAATTATTACTCACTTCATACTCCACACATACTCTTTTCATTATATACAATGTGACCAAACTATTAACATAAAAAATCTTCATATCCATAGTTGGCAAGAAAGTAGCCTAATAATAAAGGTTTAGTATATCTTTACATAATAACAGTTTATGAACTTTGTGACAAAAAAGGATTGCTGTTATAATCTGCAGCATGAACACTTAGGCTAATGTAGATACTAATGTGATGAGAAGACTGCTACTGAAAAAACATTAGAGGTAATAGTAAATGAATGGCCATGAATGATCAATAAATATTTTGATATTGAGGATTTCCATAATACTCTATATATCCATCACAAACAACTTCAAGCAACTGCACAAATAGACCAGAAATGGATTACTGTGCTGTGCTGTACAGTCCCAACAGTTGAGGAGGTTTCTAGTCATATAGCATACTTTATTTTGTGTTTTACAAATTCATGTGAAACTGGTGCCCATAGTTGCAGGTAAGGCAAATAAATTTGTAATTATTTTAAGATAACAAACTATGAGAACTGCAACAATGTTATCATACTTTAACACTTATTAACATAATGTAATAATGCCCCAAAAAAACATTATGCATCTGCTAACAACTATAGTATATAGTACGTCTTTTAATTCAACAAAATGTCATTCATAGTCCCTTTTCTGCATTTCTAAAGGACCAGAAAGAAATGGTAGACTTTTCACAACTTTATCATTAAATAACTGTATATATTTACAACAACCAAAAAATATTCTAGATTTATAATTATTTCCTTTGATCACAGTATCTTACCATACAAACTATGATATGATACATCACAAGTATGATATACATTTTGTGCTTGGAAACATTCTTTGGCATCTTCATAAACACTTGCAACTTAAAGCTATATAAGTATACAGACACACAAATCCTAATGCTAAAAGGTTCTGATAGTAATCTAAGAGTGCCATGGAATATCTCCATACAAATTTTTAAAGATAATTTTATGAAAAAATACCAAACAGAAATGTCACAATTGCTTAGCATCAACTAAATTCAACCCCTAAAGAACAGACATTTCCTTGTAGATGTCCCTCCCAGCCAGGCTAGTTTTAACAGTTCCACAAAAATAGGTAATTTTCCATCACCAATTTTTTTATATCTTTAAATGACCTATTGGTAAAAATGCTGTAGCATCATGTACTTGTCAATCCTTCCTCTTCAGTCTCCAACAAATTTTAACTTTCTTAGTGATCTGATGTCAGTGATGAAGTATCTTTTCCCTCTTTCTCAGCCTATGTTTGAATGGATGGTTGCATGCCATGCTGTGGCCTGGCTGAGGCACAAGCTTTGTGGCACAAAGCATCCTTTATCTTGCTTGAGAGGAAGAGGAACGATATTTTCACCTGTAGGCTTTACCATAGTTTGTAGGACACTGAAGCTTATGGGAAGACATCATTATGAGGGAAAGATGTTCCCTGGCCAAAATTTCTTGCAGAAAATTTAAATTACACCTGTGAAAAGCACGTCAACTAAAGATGCTATCCTTTTACATTGCATCAATTATAGATGCCACTTGCCCTTAAGGGGTTAAAAGTAAAATAATAATGATAATAATAATAATAATAATAATATAAAAACTTTACAGGTAACATTAACAGCTACAAAAAACCTAAGCCTTAAAATTACCATAATAATTATCAAAAAGATTCAAGATTTCTAAGTAAACAAACAAAATAAGCATATTGGCACCATTTAACAAGATACTGTTGGTACTGAATCGTCCCAACTATACTGTCAATTGCAACCCATGAGTAATATTTATTACGTGGACTGGCTTGCAAGGTCCCAACTTATTTATTTATTTTTTTTTTTTTTCCGTCACTTAGACTCTAGTAACAAGCTAGTTGTGAACAGACTTTTGGTTCCCACCTTGAAAGGCAGTAATGTATTCATTTTTAATTCCCTCTAGATATATATATTGCTTGCTGAATTGTATATTTTGTAGATTTACTTAAGACATTTTCATGATGTAACTTTATTTTTGTTCATTTTTACTTCTTTCATGATGTCAATGAGACTAAAAAGGCCACTGGCTACTATATCCTTAAACAAATACACTTATAAATAAATATTTATAATCTGCCTATTTTTTCAGCTGCTGTGGCACCATTCGCTTAGATGTAGTCAGTATCTAAGTGAATATCAAGTGACTAGTTACAATATCATAACTGCAGCAACTACATTCCAAAAGCACGCTTCCTTGAATTTTTCCAGGTAAGTACTCCACCTCTATATACATGACTGATTTTTGCAGTATTCAGACAAAATAAAAATGCAGTATTCAAACAAAATAAAAACATCAAGCTAGCAGCAACATGATGAGCGTCATCAATGTTTCAGGAGCGAAGTGTTGCGGCCAGCAATACACCATCTCCGTACATTGGCACTTCTTATTTCATCATCTTGGAAGTTTATTTAAACACTTGTACATATACAATTTTGGCAGGATGGCAAATTTTTGTACAAGATGTATGTTGCTTTTCTGTATCCCTATAATTTGTTTCGTCAACTTAAAATTTGCAATGAATTTCCTAAGTGAATTGGAGAAAGGGATGAATGACTTCATAATTATTTTTGTGTGTTCATCTTTTTGTCTGCATATCATGTTGGCTGCTTGTTGTTCTTTAGGAAGAACAGTGCCTGAGTATGTGACAGAGGATGGTTCATTGTGTCCCTGAGGACCTTGCAGGTGTGTTTTATTGTAGGTTTTATTACTCGTTATTGAAAAGAAAATGTCTATGTATGAAGAGGCATGTGCTATTTTCTTTCTTCTTCATCCACTTGGTAATTGTTTTACTAAATGATAATGACACTGAAATTCAAATTATTGTTATATAGATCAATATGCAAAGTATTCTGTAATAACATGAAAATTAATCACTAAAACAAAACTTTAGACTTGTTACTTTCATTTCATACAATTCATGATAATTTGAGTATTGACATGGTTTTCTATTTACATTCTCAAAATTCATGAAATACATAATAAGACCACTTAACTGAATCTTACCTGTTATTTTCATACAAAGCATAATAGCTTTAAAATTTTGAGCATGATAAACACATGTGTGCAACAGATTCATAACTTCATTAAAATCACAGAACACTTTAGTAATCTTCAGTCAAGTTGTAGCTACCAATATGTAAATCCTAAGTCAGAAGCCAATTATTTATCAAACATTTAAATTCACTGGAGTAATTTCACTCAGAGTTCTCAGTGATGACATTACAAAATGACCGTGCTTCATAATATTTTATGTATATCCTAGAACACATTAACAAGATGGCATCTAATGAACAGTATCACAGATTCCTTCAATAGTCTGATATGAATTCATAACTTATTGCTTTGAATTTTATTGTGGTTGTGCCAGGAATGATTTATGGCAGAAAATAAAAAAAAATCTTGAGAAATCTTGAGATTGTTGCATAATTTCCATAAGAGAAAAGAGTAGAGTAGATAAATGTGCATAATTGTGCATCATCCAACTAAAATGGGTTGTGATAGTGCATGTATCAGCTATAATTTGTACCATGTGGTTTTCTTACTAAAATTCACAGCAGGGTCTAGTTTAGGAATTGGTTCTCTACTAAATTATCTCATTGCACTATTCATTGCTCAAGTTAGATTGATTGTAAAATATTCAGATAAAAATATTCAAATTCATGTGGAATTATGACACACAATGCTATACAAGTGCAAGTAACTGATGGCTTAATAATGATATCACTATTGCAGCTTGGATCATCTTAGCTCTATGTATTATTTAGCTCAACTTTAAATGAAAAAATACACCAGGATCTCTTCCTGCACCATCTCACTCCACATTATTCCTATGCGCTTTTGTTTAGCAAGGATCTACATCAACTCTGCATCATAACTAATATTGCAATTCTTTGCTTGAGTACAAATTTCCATTTGTTTTTAATTGTTAAATTTTTCAGTTGTAAAATATATTACTTTGCAAACTGGTCTTGTGAAGTGATAAATGCTTAGAGATTCAAAGTGGCCATGACATGTAACCCATAGAAAATTGACTCCATATACAGGAATTTCTCAAATTATGAGAGGGATACATAAAAACTGCATAAAGTAAATATGATTAGTGAAGTAAACTGTACAGTACATACAAAGTCTAGAAGATTGCATTTAGTTGACATTCAGTTGAAGGATATGAGATATCAAACAAAATTGAAAAGAAAAAATTAGGTTTGAAGAGGGTATCACACTGGTCTATGATATGCAGAGCACAGGCCATGTTCTTGGTATGAAACCAGGAAAGTTATCACACATAAACTGTCTGTGTTCTTGCTGTGCTAGGTAAACGGCCCAACAACAAAGACCAAGACTAATTAAAATGAATCGGAACGAAAACATGCCACTAATACCTCAGCATGTGCTTCATGCTAGAATTGCACTTGCAAGAAGCTAAAGAAGAACCAAGAGGTGCATAATGGCAACTTTAGAGTTGAGGATGGTTGCCATGAGTGCAAACTATCGACATGAATATGAATTTTATCTTTTTAGATTGATAAAGTATTGATAAAATATTATTTAATATTCCAATATAAAAAGAATTATGCATGTTTTTGAGTTGAAGTAGGTTTTTATTCCATATTTCATACATATTTTTTACTGAGATAGCATGCGAAGGGTCTGAATGGGTATCAAACCATCCCAACTTTCCCCCACAAATCTCAGGCAAATTCCTACTACCTCAGGCAGATGTTCTTTGTTCTGTGCATTGTGATACCCCCTTTATTATTGCTTATTGTACATGTTTATTTAAAGCTCTACCATTACATAGCTTTGTATTGGGTGTGTTGGTATTCAGCCACACACTACTGATTCCACGTGGAACTGGTTCTGATGGTTCCACCTGCCCTAAGGACCTGGTTCCTTGAATATTTGGGTCATCAGTTCCTGCCCATCACTATCACTATTAACAATGAGCTTGAAGCACCATGCAAAAGGACAGCATTTTGGTGGTACACATGGGGAACACCTGATGGCCACATCACAGAACTAAACTAGCCACACAACTTGATTTTTTTGACATTGTGTTATTGTAAATAATCTGTGTAATATGAAAAAATGACCAAGTTTTTTTAACCAAGTTATCCCAAAATTGCATATTCTAAACAAACCAAGTAAATCTTTTTTAACCAAGTTATTCCAAGATTGCATATTCTAAACATAAACCAAGTTAAATCAAGAGATCCCTGTGTATGATTTCTCGTCATGCCAGTATTGAGCAGAATGGAATCCTTGAATGTAATGATATCCCGGTGTATAACTTGTTAAATTTCAACTAATAAAACTTAAATAAATCATTTGAGGTTTGCAAAATGTAATGTTCACCTACAATGAGGAGTGTTACAGCTTCTTATTTTAGCAATAAAACCAATTAAGAAAAAATGTTTTGTGATAAATTTCATAAATTACTCAGAACCTTATTTAAATCTTTAAAAAATCTATTTAAATGACAAGTTTTGGAAACCAAACTAAACTTGCAATGTTACCATATTTATATTAACTGAAGATCAAGAGATATGGTGTGAATATTTTTCAATTGTTTTCTGCATGGCACAAATTGAAAAATTATGTTTGTTATTTTCTCTTATGGCACTAATCCAAAAAACTGGCACACCAACAATTCACCTACAAATATTAAATAAAATATATTAAAATGTCCTAAAAATATTCTAATGAATTATCACATTTCTCACATATTGCCTACCTCCTCCTAAAACTTGAAGCACTTCTACATATCAACATAACACAGCCAACACTTTGCAACATGCCAGAGCTTTAGACAGTGATCATGTATCTACTGGCCCCAGCATCTTAAGATAAAAAAGGACAATTAGGATTTAGGTACACTGAAATATATGGAGACATTTCAGCTGTCTTCCAAGCTCAGGATGATATGGTTGAAGTTAAAATGATTCTGTTACTGTGATAACATTCAATAAAAATAGTTTACTAAAATTCTCTATTTCCAATGCGATATGGATCAGAGATTCTTCCAGTCCTGTCATCAACCTCACCA
Source organism: Portunus trituberculatus (assembly GCF_017591435.1). Classification (NCBI taxonomy): domain Eukaryota; kingdom Metazoa; phylum Arthropoda; class Malacostraca; order Decapoda; family Portunidae; genus Portunus; species Portunus trituberculatus. The sequence continues at coordinate 9,781,682 of NC_059293.1, forward strand.
AGATCTGACTTTGGGTCGGGTGCTATGGAGCTCCAGGAAGTATGGGAGCAGGAGTCCAACAAGAAGCGAACACATTCTGGAACGTCCTGGCCAGCCACATAACAAGAGTCTTGGATAGTGTAGAATCTGTTAAAGGTAAAGTTTCTCCTTTCAGTACAATTATTATATTCATAAGAGTAATGACAGTTTATCTGAATTGTTTAAAGCAAAACAAACAAACACTGATAAAATTACATTTTCTGATCTTTACCACAAACATTTTGGTGAAAGTTAGTTTTGTGACCTTTAGACAGATAAAAAAAAATCTGATCATCCTTATGGCTCTTGACCTGGCTCAACATTAGGCTAGCAAATGAAAGGACAAAGAAAACAAAAAAGAGTGCCAAGTACTGATACACCTTAAATCAAATGAAGAACTGAAGACAAATTACCGACCATGCCCGAATATGCAAAACCGAATTACAGAAGCCAAACTGAAGTGACAGAATTACACGAACCGAATTAATTCTTTCACCATGAGTAGGCAAAAAAAATGTTAACTAGGGATCCCAATCAGTCATAATGCATATTCGCCAAATTACAAACACCAAATATGGAGAAAGAAAAAGTTCATGGGATAATTTTAATAATGTGTTAATAGTACATATCTAGTTATTTTTTATTTATTTTCATGTTTTTAATGTTTTAGAACGTTTTAGCATGCAATTCGATTTCAGATACAGTAAAACCTTAGCTCACGACCATAATTCGTTCCTAAATCCTGTTCATCACTCGATTTGTACGTCCCCTGAATCAATTTTTCCCATAAGAAAGTATTGAAATACCATTAATTCGTTCCAGACCAGAAAAAAAAATCATACTTTTGTCCATAAAACCCATTCAAAATAGACCTTTAATGTATGCATGACATGAACAAAATAATTATAAAAAGCCTATGCATGACATGAACAAAATAATTATAAAAAGCCTATGCATGACATGAACAAAATAATTATAAAAAGCCTAAATTGTTTTACTTACCTAAATGCTATCAAAATGATAATAAAATGAGAGACTGGACGTTGATGGCATGATGGAATGGAGGAGGGGAGGATAGGGAGGAAGACAGACAAGATCCGAGAAGACATTCATGAGAGAGGACTTTGGATGTGCGCAGCGTGCCAGAGCAACACAACAGCTGTGTAGCGTCACAAGTCAGTGCCGCTACGTAGGGCCCCGTTATAGTGAACATCGGCGTAGGAAACATGGAAAGATTGTCGGTCTTCATCTCTGCCTTGGAAGACCCTTGCCTGCTGGGGATTGACTTCCTCACGCATGTGGGAGCAAGTTTGGACTTCCAAGAAGAGAAGTTAAAGGTACGTGGCCAGGAAGTTCCTTTGATCCTCGGAGGTGATGCTCAGTGTGAGAGGAGTGGGCAGTAGGGCGATGTTCCTTGCCAGGCGAGCGAGGAAACGGCTGCGATGGATATGTCACAATCTGCAGTACCTGGACATGGCCAGGATGATGATGACAGCAACGCTGAGAGCCACCAGAGCAGCGAGGATAATGCCGAGGAAGCTACAGTAAAGCGCACTGGTAACATCACCATGCCCAGGAAAAACAGGAGAAAATCGTGGTGGCACGGAGATTGTTAAGTAATATTTTTCGTATGTTCCTGTTTCTATTTTCTTTTGTGCTTATGTTTTGTTTTGTTGTTGAGTAATAGCCGGGTTGGCTTTCACACAAACGGCTCGCCAGCGCGTTCATCCCCCGAAGTATTGTTTGTCCCCCAAAATATTGTTCGTCCCCTGGGGCGACATATTGACTAATTTTTTGGTCGTCTCCCAAATTGTTCGTCCCTAGAGACGTTCGTCAAGCGAGGTTTTACTGTAATCCGGTTTTTCGGATAACAGGGATTTACTGTACAGTGGTACCTTGGAGTATGAACGCATTTGAGTACGAACAACTTGGATTATGAATTTAAAAAATGGTGTTTTATTTTGCATCGGAGGACGAACTTTGCTTTGGAGTGCAAACAGTAACAACCGTGGTCAACAGACTGCGCATCAGCTGACTGCATGCTGGACCACCATGCTGCCTCAGTGCCTCAGGAGTGTTGTTTGCAGTTGTTTGGTTGTTGTTTTGTAGTGCCTGGGATAATAATATTAAGTGTTTTTAGTTAAGATCATTGCCTAGCATAGCAGCACACATGGTCACGAGACATACAGACAGACATATGGAAGACTCTAGAAGATCTGAGGGGAAGAGAGAGTATCCAGCTAATGAATTAAAAGCCTTAACCCTTATAGCCAGTCAGGCACGATCGTGGGTCTTACGATAGAGCCTTTTAGGCATGATCTTGGCGCTTTTCAGAAGCCGCGTTCCTTTATGCCGCACAGTTTGTTTATGCTTGAGGCTATCTGTCATGTATCGAGGTCTGTCATTGGCCCATTGTTTTCAAGATGGTGGACACTTAACCAATCATGTATCAGCTCTTACACGGATATGTTTGTGTAGGTGTGAGGGCACCAAGCACTTATGTCAGTATGCTGTATTTTAGTTATGTATTTCTTGGTGAGATATAAAATATACAGTGCTTACTCCAATTTTGCGAGTTGAAATTTTGTGATACGCCAATTTTGCGACCAAGGACCAAAAATTGCCATTTTAAAAATTGACCCATCTTGTTCCTTTCTCCCGGTATTGCGAGTGGTGGCAGGAGAGAGAGCGTTCCCGCAAATTATATATTACTGTATTATAATACAATAGGCAATATTTTATTAATTTATTCATATTTATCATATACTATATTATCATATCTATATTATATTTATCATAGTTTGATGGTTTTTGGCTAGTTTTCCAAAAAATCTGGCGGTAATTCAACTTAGCTCATCTGGCAACACTGCCCCGCTCCCTCCCGCCTTCCATTTGTTTACGTACACCTCCACGGAGTTCTCTCTGCAAATTTGGAGGAATCCTTGTGCTCGACTTTGTGCGACATGGCGCCACCAACCAAGAAAAACATTAGGCTAACTTTGGAGCAGAAGATGAAGATAATTAAGATGAAAAGAGATGGAAAAAGGAACTGTGATATTTCCAGAGTTTGGTGTAGGAGAATCAACTGTGAGAATTGTGTTTAAAAACAGTGAGAAAATTTAAAAAGCTGTAAAAACCTATGGTGGACAGATTTTTTATTCTCGTAGCCATTGTACAAACACTGTGATCATTCATATGGAAAGATACCTGGCTCAATATATATGTGATATAAATATGGGCAAAATATTAGGAAAATAGTGAAAAATTAGGCGACCATGGATGAGGGGTCCACCATATTCAATTTTTCCCATAGGAATATTACTTCCAATTTTGCAATTTCCAAATTTGCGACTCACAATGCCGTCCAATTTCTCACAAAATTAGAGTAAGCACTATACTTGTATTTCCGTGGATAAGTAAGCAGTTCAGAAACAATATTTGTATTGTTATTGGTTTAGATAAGAGTGCATATTGCTGGCTTGATGGAGTCAGTTGAGAAGGATGTGTTGACGCTGGGTCATGGTCAAGATGGCCCCTGACCACGACGGCCCCTCCTGATGCCCCCCCGACGGCCCCTGATGCCCCCCCCCCCACGACGGCCCCATGTTTACCATGGCGGCCTCAGTTTTGTTTTTACCCGTAAGATGGTTTTAAATTATACTTGTTAACAGAGCATCTTATACTAAGACATTGTATTAATAAATCAGTCACTCCCCACTCCCCCATCCTTCCTCACCCAGTGATAGGTACTGTACCACATTAGTACTGTACATGAGTGCTTTTAATCACAGCAATCAATGCACTGTATCAGTAAATTGCATACTTGATGATACAATGTCTTAAATGTTTAAGATTGCAAAACATAATATTAAAACATTCGGTATTTAGCCAAGTAGCACTTCCGGCTGCTGCAGCAAGCCAGCAACAGTCGTCGTCACCTCATAAACAACGCAATGGACTATTGCGCCTCTCAGAAATTTTTAAATCATCTTACAGGTAAATAAAACCTTAAAGTGCATATGTGTATATAACATTGTGTGCTTAGAAATGCATGTTCTCTTACCTCTTTCAATATTTACAGAAAGTCGTGTTACATCCTGGATACGTATATGCACTATATGCGCAAGGTACAGTACACCGGTGTACCAATAAATTATGGTTTTTAATGCTCCATACTACGAAACACTATCTCAGGAATGCTGAGTTGCCATCCGCAGTTAACGTGTTAACATAATGAAAGAAATAAGAGGACAATAACCTAAAATTTGGTGTGGGGTTGTCATGGTAAACACTTTGCTGTCAGAGAGGGCCGTTGTGGTCAGGGACCGTCTTGACCAGAAAACGTTGACGTTTGTTTTTGACCGTGAAGAAGTTGTATTTTTATATTACAATTTGCTTACTCCCTGATTTATTTTCCATAATGAATGCAGTATATCAAAGAAAAAAAATCTTATTGGCTTATATAAGAGTGTGCAGTGCTGGCTTGAAGAAGTCACATGAGGATGTGGTGACGCTTGTTTCTGACCACGAGAAGTTGAATTTTCATTATATTACATTTTGCTTACTTTACTGCTTTATTTTCCTATATTTTTCAGTTACAGCATAATAGTAGTAGTATATATAGTAATAGTATTCAAAAAGTAAGAAATTAGGTGGAAAACAGAATTTTTTTGGTCTTGGGAGGTGGTTTGGAACGAATTATAATTACTTCCATAAGAATACATGTATTTTGATGCTTTGGAATAAGAACAAAATTTTGAACGGATTAAGTTCGTATTGCAAGGCACCACTGTACTTCATATGAGTTTGAGATCTTCACATGATCCTTATTGGAACAAGACATTGAATACTGGTATGTCTGGTTCCCTATTTTACATAACTGGAGCTCAAACCGTCAGATTTCTAAACATTTTGGTAGAAAATTAGAATGTAGATCATGATTATTACTATTAATGTAACATTTAGTTTATCAATATTTAAATACATTTTCTCAGATCCTGTTTATTGGAATGTGGGTATGGTTTCTATGCCATTTATGATGTTTTCAAAAGTTTGTCAATAAAGATTTTTTTTTTTTTGTACATATTATTGATGTACATTGAGGAGGATGTTGAGAACTGCAAAAGGCAACACAAGACGGGCAATGTGTAGACACATGATTTGTGTATTAATAGCCAAAAGGTGCAGGAACACAGAAGTCAGACAGGCAGGGTCTGCCATGACCTGAAGTACCCTCGTGACATTATTAACTTTGCCAATTATCGGGAGGTGGTGCAGCAGCAGAAAATGACACGACAGGTGTAATGAGAGATAAGGCAAGTAAGTGCATGTAGCCAGGACACAGATGACTCAATGGAAAGATGAATCAGCGGAAAACAATACTGTGGACCTTTAGACTGGTGACACATACAGGAACACAAACAGGACAGGAAAAAGGGGATCAAGTGGATTAAGCATCAAGGCTAGGATATGCCATAAAATAAAGCTCGTGAAGTAACACTACAATGAGTGCAGTGAATTTAAGGGAAACCCCTCATGAGCCTCGTGGTACAATTATACGTAGTAGTAAACTCTCTGAAGGAGGTAGTAGACACCTACTGAAATGATAATTTATTCTTAGTGAGATCTAATATAGCACTAGTTCAGGGGGTGCTGTGAACATTCCATTAAAGCTAGTTGTGATCTCGCTGAACGTTTCCCTTTGTGTCTCACAACTCAAGGGGGGAGTCACAGCCTGCCCTCTAAAGACAACCCTGCTACTTCTCATAAAACTACATGCTCTTACCACACACACACCCTTCACTTAAAAATTAAAAATTTAGAATAATGGCGACTCCAAATCCAGCCTCGGAGTCCCCATCTGGGGAGGGGGCCACAAATGTCCGCAGGTCAGACTGCTCTCCTGGTGGCAACCCAAAATGTCTTGACATCTCCCTCAACTTTTTTTCATTAACTTCTGCAACATTCGCAGTCTTAGATCCAATTTTCAATCTAGAACACCACCTCTCCTCTACTAAACCTCCTCATCTTTTTCTTACCAAAACACAGCTGTCTGAGGCAACTAACAGTAGCCCCTTCTCTGTTCCCTCCTACTTTCTTTATCCTAATTTTCGCTTCAAAGCTGGATGTTGCGTCTATGTGCGCACCAACTTAATTTGCTCATGCCCATGCTCTTGAATCTTCCGAGTTTTCTACCACCTGGCTTAGACTCAATAGTCACTCTCTAACTAAATTTATCTGTGCTGTCTATATCTCTACCCTAACTCCTCTGACTATAATAAGTTCTTTGACTATTTAACTTCCAAAGTGGAGCACATTCTATGTCTCTACCGTTTTGCAGAGATCTCCATCCTTGGAGATTTCAGTGTTCACCACCAGCTTTGACTTTCCTCTCCCTTCACTAACCATAATGGTGAACTTGTCTTCAACTTTGCTATCCTCCATGACCTAGAGCAACTGGTGCACAACACCCTACTCGTATTCCAAACTGTCTTGGAGACACGCCCAACATTCTTGATCTTTTCCTTACCTCTAATCCTTCTGCTTATGATGTTACCTTATCTTCTCTGTTGGGTTCCTCTGACCACAATCTCATTTCTGTTTCTTGTCTTATCTCTCCTATTCCTCCTCATGATCCCCCAAAGCAGAGGTGCCTCTGGCATTTTGCCTCTGCCAGTTGGGGAATCTGATGAGGTATTATTCTGATTTTCCTTGGAATGAGTACTGTTTCTGTGTCAGAGACCCATCTCTGTGTGCTAAACGCATAACAGAGGTAATAGTGTCTGGCATGGAGGCGTACATTCCTCATTCTTTTTCTCAACCTAAACCTTCTAAACATTGGTTTACCACAGCCTGTTCTCATGCTATACATGTACATGACAGAGAGAGGTTGCCCATAAAAGGTACTTGAGTCTTCCATCTCCTGAATCTCCTGCACTTTATAATTCTGCCCATAATCATGCCAAGTCTGTTCTTCAACTTACCAAACACTTTCATAAATGAGGCTTTATGAGGCGTTCAGAATTGTAGTGACTTAAGCGCCACCCCAGCCAATTTTGATGTTTGTATAGCATTTTCTTCGTCTCGCCTTTAGCTTTCTGAATTTGCAACTTCCAAGTCAATAATGATGTATGTACTCAGATAGGCAATGGGTGGCCTGCATTTTCACCCTGGCATGTCTCAGCAAGCTGTGGTTTAGCACTATCTTCTGATTATTTTTGGCAATAAGGATGAAATTCCACTAGTAGTGAAGGCATTAGTCAACTGTATCAGCATCACACAGTGAATTTTACACCAAAGTATCTCCACCCAGACCGCTCAGTGACCAATGGGGAGGCAGGGATGTGGTGAAGTGACTGACGACAGCCAATGAGAGCCCGCCATTGTCGCTCCCCTCACTCTCCCTCTGCCCTTACCTTCAGTCTTCCAACCTCCACCCACAGTTAATGAGCAACTTCAGAATGTAATTACATTTTGCTTACGATGGTTGCAAACCCTTGTTATAGAGCTTCGTTTTGCAAAAAAATAGAGCTTTCTACCTCATCTCAGTAAAAAGTTATTGTATTCTGAACGTTGCAAAACTTTAACTGCGTTTTTCTCTGTATTTTTTTTTTTTTTTTTCACTTGCGTTACTACTATTCTGAATGCCTCAAATAGAAAATGTCAAAACCTTTCAAACTCAATTCCCCTCGTGACTCCTGGGATCTGGCCAAAAACATCTCTTATTAACTTTACTTTTTCATCTTTCCCTCCCTTATTTCATTCTGATGGCACCACTGCCATCTCATCTGTTTCTAAAGATGAACTCTTCTCTCAAACCTTTGTAAAAACTACACCTTGGATGATTCTGGGCTTGTCCCTCCCTCTCCTCCTCCCTCTGACTATTTAATGTCTTCAATCCAAATTCTTCGTAATGATGTTTTCCATGCCCTCGCTGGCCTAAACCCTCGGAAGGCTTATGGACCTGATCAGATCCCTCCTATTGTTCTCAAAAACTGTGCTTCCGTGCTTGCACCTTGCCTGGACAAACACTTTCATCTATGTCTATCGACTAATACCTTTCCTTCTTGCTGAAGTTTGCCTACATTCATTCTGTTCCTAAAAAGGGTGACCGTTCTAATCCCTCTAACTACCGTCCTATAACTTTAATCTCTTGCTTGTATAAAGTTTTTAATCTATCCTCAATAGGAAGATTTTTAAACATCTGTCACTTCACAATCTTCTATCTGATTGCCAGTATGGCTTCTACCAAGGTCACTTTACTGGTGATCTTCCGGCATTCATTACTGACTCTTAGCAATTTCGGTGAAACTTTTGCTGTCACGTTAGACATATCAAAAGCTTTTCATAGAGTCTGGCACAAAGTTTTGATTTCAAAACTGCCCTCCTATGGTTTCTATCCTTCTCTCTGAAACTTGAGTATCTCAAGTTTCCTTTCCGACCATTCTATTGCAGCTCTGGTAGATGGCTACTGTTCTTCTCCTAAATCTATTAACAGTGGTATTCCTCCTGGTTCTGTCCTGTCACCCACTCTTTCTATTATTCATTAATGACCTTCTTAACCAAACTTCTTGTCCTATCCACTTCTATACTGATGATACCACCCTAAATCTTTCCATGTTTTTTCAGACAACCAACCTTCAGGAAGTCAACAGATCACGCAAGGACGCCACAGAACGCCTGACTTCTGATCTTTCTAAGATATCTGATTAGGTAAGAGAAAACTTAGTTGTGTTCATTGCCTCAAAAACTCAATTCCTCCATCTATCAACTCTACACAACCTTCCAGACAACTACTCCCTCTTCTTCAATGACACTCAACTATCTCCCTCTTCTACACTGAATATCTTCAGTCTGTCCTTTACTTATAATCTTAACTGGAAACTTCACATCTCATCTCTCGCTAAAACAACTTCTATGAAGTTAGGTGTTCTGCTGTGTCTCTGCCAGTTTTTCTCGCCCTTCCAACTACTAACTCTGTACTAGGGCCTTATCCGTCCTTGTATGGAATACTCTTCGCATGTTTGGGGGGTTTCCACTCCTACAGCTTTATTAAATAGGGTGGAAATAAAAGCTTTTCGTCTCATCAACTCCCCTCCTCTGACTGACTATCTTCACCCTATCTCTCACCGTGGAAATGTTATTTGTTTCACATATAACTTGCTTCTTATATATTAGCATTTACAATGCTCCCTATTACCCAGCCGTCTGTCTATTCCACATTCAAAACTGTCGTCGTATTCCACCCTGGTAACCCCTGGTAACTTACGGCAACACCGTCTCCCTCAGCCCATGTCATTCTTTCTTGAGACGCTTGCGTGCGGATCTGTTACAGTGCTCTGGAACTTTTTTTTGCCCAGCTATTTTCTCTACTAGGACCTGTTTGTTTTATGGCTGGCCATCAGGAGGTTCAGGGGGGCTTGTCGTCGCCTTCTTCTTCTTACGGCGACGTCAAGTTTGTTTGTGGCGGTGACTGCAGTGTCGGCAGCGGCCAGGACTCAACCCGCCATGCTATCGGCTCACCGCTGGGCTCTTCATCACCTTTTCCCTCGGCCTCACATGTTGTCAGGAGAGTCTGTGCTTTGTCTGGATGCAGGAGAGTCCTTGGAGTGCCCACAACGATCCACACAATGTATGTATTTTCTGCCGTGATGGTTTCTGTGATGTAAACAACAAATGTCGGGAGTGTGCTGAGTGGAGTCCCAGGTGGGTGCTCAGTTCCCGTAAGTACCAACAGACTTTACAGAAGAGGGGAGACTATAAAGCTAGGAAGAAAGCCTCTAACTCTTCAGGCCAGTCTCAGGAGCTTTTTGCCAAATGTTCTGATTCTCGTGGCGCGGTTCTGTCTCACAGGGATTCGGTACCTGGATCAGTAGGGCCTGAGGATTCGATTTCTCAGATTCCGGGATCCAAAGTGTCTCCTTGGGATAAGTCAAGTTTTTTCAAGGAGTAGGCTGCTTTCCTCGGGTTTCAGGAAGGCAGTAAATATGTTTCCTTCCCTGATATGGTTTCAGCTATGGTGTCTAAGGAAGTAGAGGGCAGGTTAGCTCCTAATACTGTCTCTCTTACAGCTGCCCCCTGGCTCTCGGTTCAAGGTGCGGTACAGTCCGCTACCAACCCCCCACCCGGCCTCAGCGCAAGGCAGAGTGTGAAGTCACTCATAGCTGACATGCAGGAGAGGCCCGGGGATGAGTTAGGATTAGATCAGGCTGTCCCTCTGCTGGATCCATGGGGGGAAACACTCTAGGACCCCTAAGGATCATCCATGGAGGATAAAGCAATCCCGTCCTGAGGTGGGGGGAGATTTGGATCCTTAACATGTAGGATCTCCGTCAGGACGGGTTCAGGGCAGGAACAGGCATGTGTGTCCAGTACAACGCCTCCGCCCACAGACCCTGGGTGAGGGTCCAGCTGTGCAACTTCAGGGCGCTTTGACTGAGGACTTGGTCAAGCCCACACAGCTTGAGAAGGGTGTGATCCATGCCATGCTTCTCGCCCCTTCTCGTTCCACAAGGCACACAGGAGCGCCAGGTACAGATGCCACCTCCTATGCCTCTTTCCACCATGAACAGTTTCACCCTGTTGCCCCTCACCCTGAGGCAACAGGATCTGTTCTAGGATCACTTCAGGATCCAGGATCTTCTCTGCACACTAGAACCCGAGGTCCATCAGGAGATCCAGGGTTGCCAGGAGTTCCCTCTTCTGGATACTTTGAAGATTGCGGCGTAGATTCTTCTGAGGAGGAAGCTGACACAAGGGTTAACAGAGAGCCTGTTTCCCCTCCGATCTTTCAATCCATGATGGAATATATTGCCCAGTGTTTTCCGGAGGCTCTTGGATATGCGGAAGGATCTCATCGCCCAGTGCCCCCAGGGAAGTCAGGATGGTGGAGGATAAACACATCCGCTTCACTAGGGCACAGCCAATGGACTTTTCTCTACAGGCCGCCACCAAAGCTCTTCGTTGTGCTAATGAAGGCTCCAGCCATCACTTGCTCGCTACCCTTCCGGCCGGTACAGGAGGATCTATGGGGTCAGTGGACACGAGTTTGCTGGGAAAGCAGCCAAACTCAACACAGACTTAGCCCTCGCCCTCACCACTAAGGGTAAAGACCCGCAGGTGGTGGTACAGCATGCAGATATGTCTCGCCTGGAAGGTATCTTAGCACGCCAACGTGAGGCACAGAATTTTCTGTTTTGGGCTATTGGCGCCTTTTACAGACTGGTTTCCTCTTTACAACCAGATCAAGAGGAGAAGCTCTTAGCTGACCAACTGTTCTGCAGCATTCAGTTTGCCATGGTGGATACAGCTCAAGATTCGGCTTTCGCTCTAACTAATGTCAAGGTCATGAGACGGGAGGCGATTCTCTCTCACCTTCCCGCTGTTTTTAAGACTGCTACCAAGGTTGATCTCAGGAAGTCAGCTATTGACTCGGCCTTCCTCTTCGATGAGGACAAGGTTAAGGAAGCTCTTCGGGTGGCAGATAAGGCTGCTTCCATTTTTTTCCAGCAAGCAGCAGCTCGGGCACTGGTTAAGCCAAGGCCAGCTACTAGCACCCCACTGGTAGATTATCGTTCCCGCCTGGTGCCCACTGGTGATACTTCTCACTGGACTTCGCTTTCCACACGGCGCATAGAACTGGCCTCTCGTTCAAGAGCGCCGCATAAGAGGTCTTCCTCTAGTCTTCCTTCTGCTTCTCGCCCTAAGAAGATGGGGAAGTTTTTCGGAAGTAGATTGGCCGCCTTCCCAGGTTCCAATGTAGGAGGTTGTCTGGCCAAGAATCTAGACAGTTGGATGGCAATTGGTGCAGAGGCATGGGTTCTCTCCATCCTTCGCGAAGGTTACAAGATCCCCTTCACATCTCTTCCCCCAGTCACCTCGGCACCTTTGGAGTTTCGTTCTTACACTCCAGGTTCCGAGAAGGGCAAGGCACTAGAATCCGAGGTCCAACGTCTCTTGACAAAGGGAGCAATAGAGGAGATGTCTGCAAAACCAGGTTTTTACAGTCACCTATTTGTGGTGCCCAAGAATACAGGAGGCTTTCGCCCAATCCTCGATTTATCCACGCTGAATCGTTATGTGACTATTGGATAAACATAATACCAATAAACATGATTAACATACTTTGAGTACCAACCAAACATAGATTTGATATAAGATAAATATAATGATTATTGTATGCATGATAATAATAATAATAAATGTACTAGATTGCCCAAAATAACAACTTAACCCGCAAAACTCGGGACACGTCGATAGATGTTCATCACGCAAGACTCGGGGCATGTTGATAGATGTTTAGGCGTTTTTGGGCTGTATTTTGGCTATTTTCTTCCCGTCTTCTTTGCTTGTGAGGTGGCAACATTCATCAGGAGTAAACATAAGCTATACATTACTGTCATCAACTCCCACGATGGATGGTGGTGGTGACAGTGATTACACGGTGTCCGATTCTGCTACCTCTCCCTCGCGCCTTACTTCTACATCTTGGGTCTCTCGCCATGTAGTGGGGAGACAACATTTGAATGAGAGTGGTATCAGAACAGGTGACAGGAGAGAGAGAGAGAGAGAGAGAGAGAGAGAGAGAGAGAGAGAGAGAGAGAGAGATACAAGGGGCCCGTTTTCTATCCCCTGAACCCGATTGGACGCAAGGCCACAAACACCGATGATACTACCTCATTCAACCTGTGATATTTTGGTAACCATAGCACCTACAGACTTCTGGTTTTATGCATTGCAAAGAGGAAGAGTTGCTTGTGGACAAAACACCATTTATATTCACTCATTTATTGAATTTCCAAGTGTAATCAGTATGTGAATACAGGCTATTTTGTGTGTTTCTCGCCAAACTTGCCAAGTTAGCGTGAGCAAAAACTTCCAACTTGCATTCGTACTTAATGACGCTGTGATAGAACTTCGTATATGTAGTACGGAGGAGGAATTGGTGAGTTACCCTTGCCTTACTATTGGCACGCCACATAACCTGGAGTTTCTCTTTTAACACCTTATGTGCTTTAAAGGCCCTGGGGTTCTCAGAATGATACACCAACAATGGTTTGACTTTACAGTTACTACTAGCATTAGCACACAGGGCCAAGTCACAGATATGCACACCATGTTCATATTTTGCAATTACCTTGTGTTTCATATCCTCTTTTTTTTCTTTTTTTTTTTACCCTTCTTATTTTTACTTTTGGAACCCATGATCACGAGGTCTTCGAGTTCACAAAACTTAAGAAAAAAAATACACACTGCTGAGAAGCACAGACACATGCATGCACAAAGGATGAACAACGATACACGATGTGAACTGAATGTTCAGGTGGACACGGGTAGCCCAGCGATCGCTGCGCCACCTACCGATGGCTATTCGTATCTTAAAAATATCTTCGTATTTTGAGTCATGAATTTTATTAAATTTTTTCGTCGTATATAAAAAAATTGTATGTTGGAGCGTTCATATCTCGAAGTATTACTGTACTCTATTTATTTGGCTAAATTAACATGTTTTTATTATTTACCATTCTAAATACTAGAAGTGTATTTAAGGTAAAGGGAAAAGCAAGAAATAATAAGAGAAAGCAAAAATGATAAGAGAAAACAACAAAACAAAGAATACGTAAACACAACACTCACTGCGTCACTGCCTTCACCACTCACGCCACAGTTAATCATCTTCCTCTGAGCTTTACCATTTTATAAAAAATCCACTTATCAAAAATAACCCCACATGCAGAAGATGAAGGACGTTTTGGGGCCATCTTGGTGAATTACAGGCAGATTGAAGAGATTCCATCTGTACTCAGTACTGTCAGACTGCAAATGAGGCACAAGAAGAGCAGAGCTCCCATCTATCGGCCAGCTGTAGAACTTTCTGGCACGGTTTGAAATTGCATCTGGCGCTCAGTTTGAAAATGCGGTTGGGCCAAATCACGTATAAGCAAACCGATCAAGCAAATTGAATTAATTGTAATATTTTTTCAGTCGCATTATAACAAAAACGCTTAAATCGAGTTACCTGTACGTCTAGGTCAGGCTCCAACGTCTGCTGAAGTGTGTGTGTGTGTGTGTGTAATTCACCACAGTCATCTGCTGGTCACCCAGCCAGTCTTCCCCATTACAGAGTGAGCTCAGAGCTTATAGACCGATCTTCGGGTAGGACTGAGACCACAATACACACTCCACACACCGGGAAAGCGAGGCCACAACCCCTCGAGTTACATCCCATACCCATTTACTGCTAGGTGAACAGGAGCTACACATTAAGAGGCTTGCCCATTTGCCTCGCCATTTTCCAGGACTCGAACCCTGATCCTCTCGATTGTGTGTGTGTGTGTGTGTGTGTGTGTACACTGAGAGCATACTTCATCATGCAGTGGTGGGAACCACGTGGGTTAACGCTCATCACTTGTAATCTGAGCAAATGCTCATATACCAAAGCGAATTTCCAGTCTTTTCAGACTTTGATTCTGACTCTGACTCGTATGCCAAGGCGAATTTTCAGACTCAACCCTCGCTAACTCAGACTAATAGGGGAAAAGGTTGGTGCGACAAATGGGAATGTCCGACTTTTCTGAATTCCTCCCTACCCTCCACACACATACACACACACAAAAAACCAGTTTACTTATTTAATTTTGAGATTTTAAATTTTGGGATTACATTTGTCTCTCTGAAACCTTTAACCCGTAAAGTACGGAAAGTAAGATTTACTTTCCATCTGTTACAGCGGGGCTGTCAAAAATGCTTAAAGATTTTCTCCTTTATAAAAGCATATTTCTCTGTGTTATTCTGAGTACATGTTATTACCTCTGAGAGCAAAGTTATTGCATATCAAAAAATTTTCCCTAAACCCATGGAAGAACCCGCCCCTAAGAAATGCCCCCCAAGCTCAGATAATACAGTGTGCATGCTCTCTCTCTCTCTCTCTCTCTCTCTCTCTCTCTCTCTCTCTAAAGTAGGAACTTTAGCTCTTTCATGTTATGAAAATGCAAACTCAGATATATGAAATGATGTGCACAACAGGACAAAGAAAAAGAAACAACATCTTACAAGTATTGTGGATTTCTATAATAATTGGAATCTGGCAACTCTTATTAACAATGGGATTCTCATGACTTGGCCGACAAGCACAGTCCTGTAGAGGCAACCATGGGTGACACACACCAGCGCATTGCTCGAGGGGAGTACGTGAGGAGGTTTGTGAACGTCACTGTGAGGGTTGCTCTCTGTCTCTCAGATCAGTATCAGAATCACTACTGGAGTCTTTACTTTCTTCTGTCTCAATAAAAAAAATCACTGTCTTCATTTTCATCACTGTCCTCAATGTCACTACTGAGTAACACTGACATAACATCACTTGGAGCACTGTTTCCTCCCTCCGGGTCACGGGGTTGCCAGATGTCGCCTCGAAATGGGAAAAGATGACCTATTGTGAGGGAACATATGTTTCAAGGCTCAAGGAGGCGAGCAAGAAAAGATGCCAGATACCTTCACTTGCCCCGGGACTTAACCTAACCTCACTGCCACCCTTTTCCACCATCTCTCTACATCATAGGACTGCTATTATCTTCTCAAACACTGTTTTTTTCTCACTACCTTCATAATCACAACTATACATCACAATTCTAACAATAACACTATTACAAAAGACTGAAGACAGAGGTATAAAGCTGGACCAGGCAAGTAATATATACTTCACTGTATCACTATCTCACTTCAACGCACTAATAACAACTCAAGAGTCCAGTTCAGCAGTAAAATGGCAGATTACCATGATGCTGCTGATGGTGCCTTCCCAACCCTCAGTACGACTGAATAATATTATCTAGAGAAGCGAGGATCTGATACGTTAACATCTATCATGCTACAAGTCACTATTGTATACACAATCTTGTGTGAAAATTTCATGTCAATCAGATGAACACAAATAACAAAAGGACAAAATTATGAAAAATCTTAGGAGCAAATATCTAGAAAAGTGGTGTTCTACACTTCAAAAATGTTCACAAAATTGGTATAAACTCTAATCAACTTTTGTTTGATATAATTTCAAACTACAAAAAAAATTGCAAGCTTTAGTAATAATTAGATTTTTATAATGTCAATAGAAAACAATAAAAAATTGTTTGAAAACAAAAAAAAAAAAAAAACGGTGGCCAGTTCCACTCGGACTTTAGTTCCTGGGGCAGTCAAAGTCCGACTAATCATAAATTCTGAGTTATCAGGGTCCATGTTGTGCTCATGACCCAAATTACTTGTAAGGTGAGACGCTCACATCCGAAGGCACCACTGTAGTTAAGTATTCATTTCCGGCCTTAATAGAAGCTGAGAAATAGTACATGCTTTCAAGCATTAAACTTGACACGAGTAATGTCGCTTCACGACAGTTTACCCTTATGTTCCGGTTATTAAACTATTTTCCAATATCCCATGACGGGTAAAAATGGTAAACCTAGAAATTGTCAGAAGACTGTTTGAATACTAATAATTATTTTCTCTGTGTTATTCTGAATACAATGATGTACTTTCTAGCTCGATGTGACCTCTGAAAGTTTAGTTATTGCCTTATCAAGGATTCCTTCTCCACCCGCTGTGTGATCCGTCAAGCAGGAACAGCTTGGTGAGCGATGACACCGCGCAAACACACACACACACACACACACGGCCCGGTAGCTCAGTGGTTAGAGCGCTGGCCGGGGTTCAATTCCCCGGCCGGGTGGAGATATTTGGGCGTGTCTCCTTTCACGTGTAGCCCCTGTTCACCTAGCAGTGAGTAGGTACGGGATGTAAATCGAGGAGTTGTGACCTTGTTGTCCCGGTGTGTGGTGTGTGCCTGGTCTCAGGCCTATCCAAAGATCGGAAACAATGAGCTCTGAGCTCGTTCCGTAGGGTAACGTCTGGCTGTCTCGTCAGAGACTGCAGCAGATCAAACAGTGAATTACACTCTCTCTCTCTCTCATCTTGGTAGAGAAATTGTACACTTCCACTGAGAGAGAGAGTATTCTTTCACCCCTTTTCATATCAAGTTTCAAGCAAATAACATGTAGGTATCATCTCTCTCTCTCTCTCTCTCTCTCTCTCTCACGCCCCCTTGATCGTCTTCCCAGAACACGAGAGGCACGCCTGCATCTCTGTGAGCCACTCTGGGTTCTCAATACAATATATGGAGTCTGTTCTCCATCACCACTATCTCTGTCTTCTCTCTGTTCTGAGAAAACAGGTGGATCCTCTGAATAATTTTCCAAGTCTTCACTACTGCTGTCTTCGCTTTCTTCAGTTTCTTCCTCATAATCACTGTCACTGTAGTCAGGTTCAGAGGCACTGCTAAATAAAAATTATCTGTTTTGTTCCATAGTGAGTTATGAACTGAGACGTCCCTTCGCTCTTATCAGGGTGCTTTCGACACGGCGGGTCGCTAGGGTTGCCAAGTGTCGCCCACAGATTGGGAGAATAGCTTCGTTATCCCTTAATATACAGAGCTAGTGGCAACACTACGGGTGGAAAAAGAAGCCAGATACTTCCACACGCCATCTGACTCGAGAAACCGCGCGTGGAGCTCAAACATGAGGTGCAAAAATTCTTGATTACGGGAACGATCGCCGTCGCTCCGGACGCACTGATGCAATCGTTCACATATGATTGTCGGAACATAAGGGTTAACTGACATCACAACGGTAGCCAATGAGATGTTAGCGCCAGCACTGACCCGTCACTTGGCTGCCTGACCCCGTCATGTCCTCACTCCGCTCCTCCTACATTGCCGGGTGTTTCTTTTGTGACGTGTTTTCTTGGTAAGTCTTTTTCACTGCTCTTTCTTTTTTGTTTTTTTCTAGATGCCTTGTTGTGCTATAGCTGTGGAGTGTTGTGTTGTGCTGGTGTTGTCGCCCCCCTTTAATTTGTGCAGGTCTAGCCATGGCGGACCAAGACGCACATGAAGAACAGCCAAGGCATTCTTCTAGTTTGGAGAGGAAACAGCCCAGTGGTGACGTTGAGGGGTGTGATAAGAAGAAAAGGGAAAGGAGTATGTGCCCCTCCTGGCAGTTCTCAGCCAGGTTCGTCCTTGCAGGCCAGTGACGACGTGAGCTGCTCCGGTGATGTGAACAGGAGCTCCGAGACTGCTTCGAGTGATAAATTAGATAAACTCACCTGTCTTTTTAAGTGGCCTGATTGAAAAGCTGAGTGATGGGGCTCAAGCCCCTTCTACATCTGACGCCCCAGTCCTTAATAGGTACCATACCTTGTCTTGCTCTGATGAGGAGTGTGTGGCATCCGGGGGTGAGTCTAACTACACAGATCCCCTTGATGGTTTGAATTCGATCAGTCCTGCCCAGCCCTCCTTGCTAGATAATGAGGATGATGCGTCTTTCCTCAAAGCTTTGAACGAGTTGTCTGGTTGTTTCCATGGGGAAGAACCTAAAGGTGATCCTGTTTCTGATCGCCTGGCCTCCATTTTGAATGTCAGCCTTAGACGGCGCCCTAACACTGAGTGTGAAAACTACGTCTAGTCGCTTTTTACTGCCTAGCAACGTACCCAACATGAAGGTACCCTAGACCAATTCGGCCATCACAAAGGTTATGACTGTGGGAGGCAAACTACTGGATACTAGATTGGCCCACACCAACAGCCTACTTTTGAGGGCTTTGGTTCCCTTGGCTCACTGTATCGGTGATATTGGAGAGAAAGCTGGCAAACCCGTGAACTCCTAAGTCACCTGCCGCCCGGTGGAATACTCCAGGAGAGGTACTTACAGGGATGTAGGCAGTGCTGCAGACTGAGTGATTCCCGTGTCCTCTCTTCCCGGTTCCTTTGTGGTCTCATTTATACAATTGAGCAGCTGCAGCCTGCCCTCTAAAGACAACTTCTACTACTTCCTACACTACACTACAACACCTTACACTTTTACACTCTCTTCAAATCAAAATTTAATAATGGCTTCACCACGCCCTGCCTCAGAGTCCCCTCTGGGAGGGACCATAAATGTCCCCAGGTCGGACTGCCCCTCTGCTGTCGACCTTGGGTGTCTTGACACTTCATCTAATACTTTCACTATCAATTTCTGCAACATTCGTGGCCTTCGTTCTAATTTTCAATCTGTGGAACACCACCTCTCCTCTACTAAACCTCATCTTCTCTTCCTAACCGAAACACAGTTGTCTGTGACTACTGACAGCAGCCCTTTTCTGTTCCCTCCTACTTGCTCTATCCTCATTTTCAATCCAAAGCTGGATGTTGCGCATACGTGCGTAACGACACCACTTGCTCTCGTGCCCACAATCTTGAATCTTCAGAATTTTCTACCATCTGGCTAAGACTTCAATGTCACTCTCTAACTAAATTCATCTGTGCTGTATACCTCTCACCTAATTCCTCTGACTATGTAAAATTCTTTGACTATTTGACTTCCAAGGTGGAGCACATCTTATCTCACTTTCCTTTTGCTGAGATCTCCATTTTAGGGATTTCAATGTTCACCACCAGCTTTGGCTTTCATCTTCTTTCACTGACCAACCTGGTGAACAAACCTTCAACTTTGCTATCCTTCATGACCTAGAGCAGCTAGTGCAGTTCCCTACCCGTATTCCTGACCGCCTTGGAGACACGCCCAACATTCTTGATCTTTTCCTAACCTCCAACCCTTCTGCTTACTCTGTTAAACTTTCCTCTCCGTTGGGCTCCTCCGACCACAATCTAATTTCCGTTACCTGTTCTATCACTCCAGTGCAGCCTCAGGACCCGCCTAAGCGGAGGTGCTTCTGGCATTTTAACTCTGCTAAGTGGGAGGAACTAAGGCAGTACTATTCTGATTTCCCTTGGGATGATTATTGTTTTCATGTCAGAGATCCTTCTCTTTGTGCCGAGCGCATAACAGAGGTGATTATCTCTGGCATGGAGCTATACATTCCTCATACTTTCTCTAACCCTAAAGCTAAAAAGCCTTGGTTTAACTCTGCTTGTTCTCGTGCTGTCAATGATAGAGGCGGCTCACAAACGGTTCCGTAGCCATCCAACTGCTGAAACTCATGCCCTATATATTTCTGCCCGTAATCATGCCAAATCTATTCTCCAACTTACTAAAACTCTTTCATCAATAGAAAATGTCAAAGTCTTTCCAATTCTAACTCCTCTCGAGATTTCTGGCATCTAGCCAATAATATCTCTAACAACTTTACTTCTTCGTCTTTCCCTCCTTTACTTCATCCAGATGGCTCTACAGCTGTCTCTTCTTTTCTAAAGCTGAACTCTTCGCTCAAACCTTTGCTACCAACTCAACTTTGGATGATTCTGGGCATATTCCTCCTACTCCTCCACCCTCTGACTACTTCATCCCTAAAATTAAAATTCTTTATAAAGACGTTTTCCTGGCCCTCTCTGGCCTTGATTCTCGGAAGGCTTACGGTCCGGATGGAGTCCCTCCTGTTGTTCTCAAAAACTGTGCTTCCGAACTCGCTCACTGCCTGGTCAAACTCTTTCATCTGTGTCTCTCTACTTCTATTTATCCTTCTTGCTGGAAGTTTGCTCACATTCAACCTGTCCCTAAAAAAGGTGACCACTCCAATCCTTCTAACTACCGCCCTATAGCTTTGATTTCCTGCCTTTCTAAAGCCTTTGAGTCTATCCTTAATAGGAAGATAATGAGGCATCTATCAGCTCACAACCTTCTCTCTGATTGCCAGTATGGTTTCCGTAAAGGCAGATCTACTGGTGATCTTCTTACTTTCCTAACTGAATCTTGGTCATCCTCTTTTAGGGACTTCGGTGAAACCTTTGCTGTCGGCCTTGACATATCGAAAGCCTTCGATAGAGTCTGGCACAAATCTTTAATTTCTAAACTACCCTCCTACGGATTCTATCCTTCTCTCTGTACCTTCATCTCCAGTTTCCTTTCCGATCGTTCTATTGCTGCTGTAGTAGACGGTCACTGTTCTTCCCTAAAACTATCAACAGTGGTGTTCCACAGGGTTCTGTCCTATCACCCACTCTCTTTCTATTATTCATCAATGATCTCCTAAATCTGACTCAATGCCCTATCCACTCCTATGCTGATGATACCACCTTGCATTATTCAACAGCGTTCAACAGACGCCCAACCCAACAACAATTAAATGACTCAAGGCGAGATGCTATAGGACGCCTAACTTCTGATCTTTCACTTGTTTCTGATTGGGGCAGAGAAAACCTGGTTTTGTTCAATGCCTCAAAAACTCAATTTCTACAACTATCTACTCGACATAACCTTCCAGACAACTATCCTCTCTTCTTCAATAACACTCAACTTCCCTCTCCTCTACATTAAACACACTCGGTCTATCCTTCACTAAAAATCTAAACTGGAAATTTCACATCTCTACTCTTGCTAAATCAGCTTCCAAGAAGTTAGGTGTCCTGTGGCGTCTTCGTCCATTTTCTCTCCCTCCCAGCTGCTTGCTCTGTACAGGGCCTTATCCGCCCGTGTATGGAGTATGGCTCTCATGTCTGGGGGATCCACACACAGCTTTACTAAACAAGGTGGAATCTAAAGCTTTTCGTCTTATCAACTCTTCTCCTCTAACTGACTGTCTTGATTCTTTAAGTCACCGCCGCAATGTTGCATCTTTATCTGTCTTCTACCGCTGTTTTCATGCTGTCTGCTCTTCTGAACTTGCTAACTGCATGCCTTCCCCCTCCTGCGGCCTCGCTGCACAAGACTCTCTACTTCTTCTCATCCCTATTCTGTCCATCTTCCTAATGCAAGAGTTAACCAGTATCTTCACTCCTTCATTCCCTACACTGGTAAACTCTGGAACTCTCTACCTGTGTCTGTATTTCCACCTGCCTATGACTTAAACTCTTTCAAAGAGGAGTGTCAAGACACCTCTTACGTTAACTGGACCCTCCTTTTAGATTTTTTGTTTTTCTCTTTCTCCTACTTTCCTCTTAACAGGGCCTGGCAACCAGCGGGATTTTTTTTTCCAACACTTTGTTTTCCCTTGGCCAGTGCCGTTCATTAAAGGCCTTGATAATGATGAGGCCGACAGAGAGTCAAGGGTTAAGAATATAGATACGGAATGGATGCTGAAGCCCCATTTATTCAAACGTATATGTGGCATTTTTCATCTCCCAGATATAGATCTGTGCGTCTAGAATCAACGCTCAAGTTCCGACTTATGTCTCCTGGAAGCCAGACCCTAATGCTGCGTATACAATGCCTTCACAATGGATTGGAATGATAAAGAGCCTGTATGCTTTACCACCTTTCAGTGTCATTGGCAAGATGTTAAAGAAGATTCAGGAGGACAAGGCTACTGTGATCTCTATCCTACCTCTTTGGCCAAAGCAGATTTGTTTCCCTCTAGCGCTGCAGTTGTTGGCGGAGACCCCACTCTTCCTCCCTCGGGAGCCCCTGGTGTTGCCACAAGACCCAGGCTTCAAGCACCCCCAGGCAACCAAATTGAAAATGACATCAATGATCCCCTCTGGCAATCGCTTAAGAACCAGGGCCTTTCAGAGGAGGTTGCCGGATTTCTCCTTAGGTCATAGAGACGAAGCACTAAACTGCAGTATGGGCCACATATCAGTAAATGGGTCAGTTTGTGTCAGCAGGAAAATTGATCCTCTTTTGCCACCTTTTAATTTCCTGCTGGAATTTTTATTACTTGAGTTTAAGAGAGAAAAGGGACGGGGCTATAGCACCATGAATACCATTCGTTCTGCCATTTCTATTATTGCTGACAGACGATTTATGAAGGCAGTTTTTCAAGAGCGAGCTTTGCTAACCCCGCCCGCCATCATACTATCTGGGATCCAGAGGTAGTTTTAAACTACTTTAGAAGTTTGGGAAGTAATGATGTTTTATCCATGCCTCAGTGGTCAAAAAAAATTGGTCATGTTGATGTTATTGGTATCTGGACAAAAGGGCCAAACCATTCACTTACTAGACATCAGAAACATGTCCATCTCTACATCTACGATTTCTTTTCAAATAGGTGACTTACTCAAAACTTCTAGGCCTGGCAGCCATCTCTGAAATATCTTTTAAGGCTTATGTCCCAGACAAACGATTGTGTGTCTATTCTACTATATTAAGTTATTTGGAGAGAACAGAAAGTATCATGGGCTCGATCACTCGGTTTTTCCTGACCACCAACCCTCCTATTAGATTAGCTTCCAGGGACACGTT
Organism: Portunus trituberculatus; assembly: GCF_017591435.1. NCBI lineage: Eukaryota > Metazoa > Arthropoda > Malacostraca > Decapoda > Portunidae > Portunus > Portunus trituberculatus. Next base: position 9,804,859 of record NC_059293.1, read on the forward strand.
AAGACGCTGGACTCATCATGATGTTATGAGAGATGCTGGCATTGATGTTTCTACCTTTACACCTCATTCCACCAGATGTGCCTCCACCAGCAAGGCAGTAAGGACACTTCCTCTGGCTACAATCTTGGAAACTGCTGGCTGGTCCCGGGAATCTAACCTTTGCCAGGCACTACAAAAAACCTTTGTGCAAGCAGGGTCAGTTCGGTGAAGCTGTACTGTTAAGATTGTACCTTTGTTTAGTGATGGGTTATTGTTACTTACTACAATTAGCTTGGCATGCTTGTTTGTGCGCTTTTTGGATTTCCTTTATAAAATGCCGTACTGATCTCAAGTTTATGTTTACTTTGGTGTTTGTACAAGAGTGTGGAAATAAATAGTTTTCTCTGACTTTTTTTTGGGAATGATCTGTACCTGTAGGGACCGCCAGTTTTGAGGAATCACTCTGAAGTTCTCATTGTCTACCGTTGTGATGTCAGTTAACTGTCGTGAAATGAAATTATAAGATTAACTGAGTACTTACCGATACGAAGGTTGATTGTGATTTCACGAACAATTAACTGCGTCACTTAGGTAGGTAGTATGCTCTCCCTTCCCTTCCCTCTCATTACTCTCTCTCTTTTCTTATTAGTCGTTAGTTTCCTCAAAACCTATTCTCTGAAGGACTGACGGGTCGGTGCTGGCACTAACATCTAAGTGACGCAGTTAACTGTTCGTGAAATCGTGATCAACCTTCGTATCGGTAAGTACTCGGTTAATCTTATAATTATCAGCCCTTTTGACAAGTAGTCTAATCATACCTGCTGACTAGTTCATCTATCCATTGGGACAGTTGTGGTCCATACAAGTTAGAATGATGATTGATGACTTCTTTAGCTGACACATTGCTGGGATGACTAAGAGCAAGGAGGGCTGTGAGGTGACTCAGGTCATCATCTGTGTAGGGCTCAGATGGCCCTCGGTGCAGTTCTCTGAAAATTTTGATACAAAATCAAATTTGCTTCACACAAGTATCATGTGGCACATCAACTCACAAACTTACTGATCAATATAAAACCTCTTGCCTGATCTCTGATTACATAAATAGACATTCATACAAAAAGCTCACATTGTTCTTGAATATTCAATTAGATTTTGGTATCTATAATGCTAATAAAGAGATTTAAATGTAAATTACTCATTATTTCTCCCTTCTGTAGTGCAGTAATATTCTTACCTTGCCTTCTGGACTGATATCTGCCGCCCTTGTACAAACTGCATGGATAAAACCAGGAATGAATGTGATGCCACCACAGCACCACTAATGATGACCTTGACCATCCATGATCCTGGCAAGAGTGGCTTGCGCAGGATGAAGGTGTGAGACAAAACCTACGACATGGCAATGGAAGAATGGTATATAATTAGTTATCATACTTATAAAATATAATCAATTAGTTTACTTAATTATTGACACCAATCCTCATATTATATAAACTTACCACCATTTAAGTGTTTTTACATTCTGACTAATTCAAAACAGTGAGAAATGGCCATATTACCATTGTGTCCTTGACTATTTTGAAATGTACATAATATTTTGGGCCAGCATATCTTCTTGGACTGAGGGAAAATACAATAATAAGAAAAGTATAAGCTGGCTTGTGGCCATCACTACAAAGGAGTGACAAAGAAGACAAATCTAAAAAAAAACTTGACAGATTGACTTTTTTTTTCTTTTATAACCTATAGTACCTACAAGTATATTTGAAGAGTAAGGGAAGCACTGTTCAGCTTCCAACATTAGTGGCACAGGCAATTTTATTTATAGTGGTATCTCTTTGGTGTAAGGCAATTACACCTCCGCCTAGAACCTGGGTAACGTGGTGACATGTAGGTAACTTTAAACCACTTGACAAAGTTTAAAGGAGGCATGTGGTGGGATTCAAACCTATGCATGGATGACTGCCCGATCCCACGCTCATCACTTTATCCACTACGCCACTGCCTCTCGAAAGGATGAACAAAATATCAGCCATGCATATAAAGATGAAAATCTTTACCTGCTCCCCTGGCTCTAATGTGAGTAGCTCCTCTGCAGCAATAGTCAGGGTAGGGTCCATCAACACAATCTGTGGATGTTGTACATTGTCTTCAGCAACCTGGTCCTCGACACCTGCTCCTGCAGACCACCGCAGCACTACAGTCACATCACTGTTGGGGCCCAGGGGTGCACCAAAGTTGCGGAAAACTTGCTCTTTCACATCAAAATCTGTTCCAACCTCTAGATCCTGTGAAAAGGTATGGCAAGGAGTTGACAATGAACAATTAAGTATTAATAAAGCAACAAAGAAGTGGTCTTCCCATAAATTTCATAAGTCACCAAATAATATATGCCACTGTACTTACTACAAGCCGATGATGGGACCTCTCAAATGGTGGCACATATTTAATATGCCGAAATATCCAAGTCTCAAGTTGAAAAGGTGTTTCCATATCACTTTTTGCCACATATCGTACCAAGACACCCTGGAATGACGAAAGATCTTGTGCAAAAGATGACAATGGTAATCCAACAACTTTCTTTAAATCATTCCTTTTGAATGAGCAATAAAAGGAGGTTCAAAATTGAGGAAATATTTAAAAAAAGCCAAGTGGGTGAATACACAAAGATCTTAATCAAGGCTAACAAATTCAAATGAAAAAATACCAACCTTTAAAGTATCACTGAGATGATAAGAGTGTGCCTCAAGCACAGACGTAGCATACACCTTACAATTGCTACCACTGGTGGTTGCGAGCTGTCCCACAGCACGGGTACTGAGTCTGGCCCCAGAGTGGTACAGGGTGAGAGCCACATCCATGCTACTTTGTGGAGTGTCTTCATGGTGATATCGGTTCTCCCAGTAACTCTCAAGACCAGCGGTAGCTGTCAAAATTAAGTTTAGCATTATCATTTTAACCAAGAAAACTTATTTGATATCTGATCTCAGATCAATTAAATAAAAACTTGTATCATAAAAACCGTACAGTGGCTGATTCAATACAAGGCTGCAGTGTATGGTTTGACAGTTTTGTAATTCAAATTCAGTGTTAGGACTCACAGGTATAGTAGGGTGTGTAGAGCCACCCATCAACTTGGTTAATGATGGTCTGACTTATGACAGCTTCAAACTTCCGAGCAAAGAATAAATTCCTGGATACTGAGGCCTAGAAATTGAAAATAACATGCCTTAAAATTCTGCAGAAAAAAAATTATCAAAGACTGATGGCATTCAAGAGTTTTCTGTACTACCATGACAATTTTTTTACTCTAATGGTATTTTAAGACTGACTTGATTATCATGACATATAAAAGTGATTAATCCACAGTAGCAGCAGACTAATGTTGACAGCTGTGGACTCTTACATTGATTAAAATCTTCAATGCTTGGATGATTAAGTTTTACTGAGCCTTTGATTAATGCACTTAAAAAACAAACTGGATAAATTAATAATATTTTGAAATTGTAAGTTTATACTTGATATTGTTTGTGGGAATAATATTTTTATTACAAGTCATCCTTAATAACTATAAGCTAACCTCCAACTTCCCCCAATCTCCTGGAGTGAAGTCATTTGGTGAGCAGCCACACCAGTCAACAATATGTTTGTACTGACACTTGCACCCCAACTTTCTCTTCCAGTTGGTGATGTGAAGGTTGTTGTCCGTGAAGCTTTGGCAGAATTCAGAGTTGCGCAACACAGTGTGAAAAAAAGACTGAGGACAAAGTTGAATTAGAAATATCTGTCATACACACAAAAAATACATGTGATACATAAAACAATCTGCTTTTAATTAAAAAAATATGAAAAAACTATACAATATTTGAAATGGTTATCTTCCAGGCCATAGCAATTCCAACTTACAACAGAAACCTCCTATTATAGTGGGAAGTGACTCAAGATATACATACTCTATTGTATTTACTATACTTAACCTAATCACAATCTTTATTGTATTTACTATACTTGAACCTAATCACAATCTTCATTATTCATGAATAATTTCATTGTATCATTCCTATTTTGTAAAACTTCTCTTGAAACTGAGACAAGAATTATAATTTCATAAAACATTGCAAGTTCACCAATCTATGGGAAGCTTTTGTCTCACCTCAGCTGGTAACAATGTGTAAGAATATACTTTCTTGAGTCCCTGCACCAGTGGACTCGGGCTGGTCACCACATACTCAACAAAAGCTCTGTTCAGACATAGCCAGTCACTCCCACCATCCACACGAATTCCTGTGGATGAAGTAAGTTCCATTAATGTTATCTTCATATGACCTGAAAATTATCAAAATTGTTTACATCTCCATATGATCGCAAAATTAATAAATAGCACAATTAATTTCCTAATGCTCATAATATAAGGGCAAGAAAATTACATCATATGCCACTAAAACTTCAAACAAAAGGATCAAAGAGATTTAAGTGTTCAAATCCAGTTTGAATACTAACAAAGAACAGCTTTTATCAAAGTAATGGGCTAAAAGAGGTAACGGCAGCACAATGTGTGCATGAAGTAAAAATATAACTGGACACACACACAAAAAAATATATGATAGTAACTTAGATCCTATATATCACATCTAGAATTCAACTATGGTAAGGTAAACATATGCATACAATGTAAAAATGAAGGGTTACTCACCAAGGGGAAGACGACGTTCTCCAATCCTCCACATGTGGTTCTCACATTCAAGGAAGGTACGGTCGAGGCCTTGCTTCTGGAGGAACTTGTTGGTGTCATGACCATGTGACTTGAGGAAGTTGCGATCCTTGTTGCTAGTTAGAAATGCCACTAGCTCTTCATTCTTCCTGTAGACAAAAATCACCACCATTATTACTATTTCAAACAGTGATATTACTTACATCTCCATTATAAAGAAATAATTTTGTGTAAGATGACGCAAAAAGACCATAATATGTCCATGACCTGACACCCTTGCCTTTATCTTACTGTTATTTATCTAGACCTGTATCTATTTACAAGACAAAACAATTAACCAAAGGGAAATACTCACTTGATAGGATAATCGGATTCACTAAGGTTGATAATGAAATCCCATTTCCACTCCTTTATCTTGGTGATCTGAACCATGCAGTGAAGGAGAATCCTGAGCAGTGAGGCACCTCCCCAGATGGTGGAGAGTCGGTACTGGGATACACGAATGTTACTGAATTGCTCCTCCAGCTTCAAAACTTCTCGGAACAAATAGTCTTGTCGCTGCCAGAGAAGAGAGCACTTAATGCAAAGGCTTTGTTCTTGAAGGCCAAATTAGTTCAAAACACTGATATCTAAGTGTGATCTATCTCTGCTTCTTGAACAAAGATACATCCTTGTTAAATTAATTTTCATAACAAACATATGTAAGTATTGTCAGTAAGTGATTCTGGAATGCTTCATTTTCAAACAATAGAAGCTAAAAGTGCAGCACTGCTTACAGAGTCAACATGAATGAAGAAATAGTGGTCCTTGTGGTAAAGCGCCTTCACCAGCCTCCTCATCTGTCTTATGGCTCTTCCATTGACCGTAAGAATGAAGGCAACTCTTGCAGACTTATTAACTGGGTATGGGGATGGCACTTTCAGTGCTACCGGTGTGTATTCTAAGAGAGAATAACAGTGAAGGATCATTTTCATATCTAAAATTTAAAGTACAACATTTAACAAATTAATACAAATAACAGATAAATAAATGTCTGACTGCTAAAACTCAAGGACTCATTGGCAAATTATAAACAATGGGTGGGAAAAGGTATTATAAATGCTTCAGTGATTTCCTAATATGAAACATAAGCAACATAATTTTCTATACATTTTCAACAGCATATAAGAGAAATGGAGCTATGAACAGATTGAGAAAATAAATCTAGTGTTATATATCAATTGCATCACTGTTGACCTCATTGCAATCAAAATAGATATTACAAAGTTTTAAATAACATTCTTGGAATGAAAACCAAAGACGAATGAAGATTTATTTAGAAAATCACTCACTGGCCAGGCCTGTTTGGTAGATGCTGATGTAGAGGTAGTCACCACACTTGAGTTTGGGATCGCCAGTGCACGCCATGCTGCACATTTGGTCTGACGCTTTCATCTGGAGTGACAGTTCTTCATTCCCACAGAAGCATTCTCTCCTAATTGACAATTATAAGGCTTGTTACTTAGTGTCCTAGACTACAAAAAATAGGTTAATTCAAAGCTCCTTTCCCTGATCTTGTAACATTCTCAGGCAGTAATTTAATGAGAGAACAATCTTCTCATTTTCCTTATTTTTCAATATCTGTGTGAATCACATAACTTGATAAGAATTACATAAGTTACAGAGTATGTTTACATATGACATGCAAGTTTTTCTGCAAGTACTGTAGTGAACTCTGGAGACACACCCGTACTCCACACCGGCATACATGTAGCCCCTCTGGTAGCACACATCACAACACAGGTTTGGGGTGTTGCGCTTTAGCTGTCCTGCATGTCCCCGAAGCAGACGGTTCTCTCTGCTGTCCATAAAACATCCCATGTATTTACCCCTGACTTTTCCTGCAAAATTAAAAACTGCACTAATTCCATCTGGCATAAAACTATTTCTCATACTGAAAAATGATCTTTCCAACAATCACATTTAAAACTAAATTGTTGCATTCAGTTACATATTAGCCAATTTTACATCACCAAATTGCACTACCTACCAAATCTTAAGGAAAGTTTTCATCTACATTCTCAATAAAAGTCAGTAATAATACAGTATTTGTTAACAACATTCATACAACACTCGGTGTTCTGGTGCCAATCAGTGACACATTTTTAGTACTATTTTGAATTTCTAGAAATTTCTTTAGCCTGAAATATAAACTGTTCAGGTAAAACTTTGATTCATTCTCACTCATTTTCCACTTTAAAGTATAATCTGTATTTGTATCTTTATGCACAGTGTAAACAAACCTTTATATGATCATTGTACACACACTTTAAATAAAGGACCCCTCTTCTCATCACGTAATATTAATTGTTATTCAATTCACTTTGAAAAATGCAGATTAAATCATGCAAAACAGCACAGACCAATATTCACAATATGAAAGAGGTCAGTGGTCTACAATAAAAAGTGGATTTGTATTTTTTGATGAAAATATTAGTCAAATCTGTTTATACTGGGTATATAAAAATACTTCCTACACTTCACGGAACAGCTACAATGTATATACGTAATTTCCTCTCACTGAAAACATGACAATTTTTTAGATATTCATTTCCAAGGATATAATCCTTCTCGCTTTTTAGTCTTCGTTTGCTATTTTCTTTAGTATAGTTATCCTTTTAAATGCTCTCACATCTGCACAATCCAAATCCATCCCTATAAGAGAGATCATCATAGAAACAAATGTTCATCCCCTACAAAATGAGACCCCTTGTGCACAAAACATAGCTGCTCCAAACTCCAATGTCACATTTGTGAACACTTACGAAAAATAAAAGCAGACATTGAAGACAAAAGCCTAGGTATGGTAGTTAACTTGCCAATGCAGCATTTGCTATGTCATCAAATATCTTTAGAGTCAAAATGTTCATGTAGTGAGTGGAACGTGAAATTGAATATGTGCACATACACACACATTACACTGGTTATTTTGAAACAAAAGTTATTACAGTAAATAATTACCCAAGTTCACTATAGTGCAAGGCATGCTTCATGAATACAAGTCCATCAGATGAAGGCAAATAATACAGGTGACCACACAATGACTATAAAGTGCTGTGGCCAATTCCTGTTGCATCAGAAAATGGGAGAAAAAATAGGAAAAACAAAACAAAGGTAATTCAAAACAAATGAGTGTTCATACACATGTTAAGCAAGAGAGAGAGAGAGAGAGAGAGAGAGAGAGAGAGAGAGAGAGAGAGAGAGAGAGAGAGAGAGAGAGAGAGAGAGAGAGAGAGAGAGAGAGAGAGCCCTGCATACATCTGTGCTGTGTCCAATCTATGTTGAAAAATATACGTGCTAGAGATATTCTATGGTCTAGCATAGAATGGTGCATCTAGAGATTACAAGTGCATTTTCTAGATCAATGACAGTAGACAATGTACAGCCACAAATATGTAACATTCCTTTAACTTACTTTTAAATCCTGGAATTGAAGCAAGAAAACAATTTTTTTTAGGGTTCCAATCCTTATTTCTCAAACTGTAAATAGATAAATGCAACAATGTCCACAGAAAATCTTAAAATTACCTAAATTTTTCCTTAATTCTTTGAACAACTAAGTTGACGAGTTTAGCCCTAAGACATGACTTAAAATAAGCTGCATTTCTGTCATTCCACCTCTAAATAAGGAATTCAAATTAATCAACTGTTCTTTTTACGAAGTTCATGATGTTGATGTTCGCCTTAAAAGAGAATTACACATACAAAAAGATAACATTAAGGTTAAGAGAAACCGATTACGAACAGTGTGCTAATTGCAAACACGTACCATTAGAAGGACAGGAACTCTGAAGTCTTGTAGGATAAAATGTACCAGCCTGAATCTGATAAAAAGAAAAAAAATTGTTAACAATAACAAAAGTAATGGTAAGAATGACACACTGGTATATGTGTGGCAAACTTGTGTACATAGACCATCAGACTAAATCCAAGGCAATGGACTAAGATACTAGACCTATATAGTGAAGCACTTCTCATAAAATGCCCAAGTTTAGCTAAGTTGCAAAATTTACAAAATGTAGTGAGCTAAAAAAAGTATTATACATACATACATTATATATATATATATATATATATATATATATATATATATATATATATATATATATATATATATATATATATCTGCAGACTGAGTGATTCCCCGTGTCCTCTCTTCCCGGTTCCCTTTGTGGTCTCATTTATACAATTGAGCAGCTGCAGCCTGCCCTCTAAAGACAACTTCTACTACTTCCTACACTACACTACAACACCTTACACTTTTACACTCTCTTCAAATCAAAATTTAATAATGGCTTCACCACGCCCTGCCTCGGAGTCCCCTCTGGGAGGGACCATAAATGTCCCCAGGTCGGACTGCCCCTCTGCTGTCGACCTTGGGTGTCTTGACACTTCATCTAATACTTTCACTATCAATTTCTGCAACATTCGTGGCCTTCGTTCTAATTTTCAATCTGTGGAACACCACCTCTCCTCTACTAAACCTCATCTTCTCTTCCTAACCGAAACACAGTTGTCTGTGACTACTGACAGCAGCCCTTTTCTGTTCCCTCCTACTTGCTCTATCCTCATTTTCAATCCAAAGCTGGATGTTGCGCATACGTGCGTAACGACACCACTTGCTCTCGTGCCCACAATCTTGAATCTTCAGAATTTTCTACCATCTGGCTAAGACTTCAATGTCACTCTCTAACTAAATTCATCTGTGCTGTATACCTCTCACCTAATTCCTCTGACTATGTAAAATTCTTTGACTATTTGACTTCCAAGGTGGAGCACATCTTATCTCACTTTCCTTTTGCTGAGATCTCCATTTTAGGGATTTCAATGTTCACCACCAGCTTTGGCTTTCATCTTCTTTCACTGACCAACCTGGTGAACAAACCTTCAACTTTGCTATCCTTCATGACCTAGAGCAGCTAGTGCAGTTCCCTACCCGTATTCCTGACCGCCTTGGAGACACGCCCAACATTCTTGATCTTTTCCTAACCTCCAACCCTTCTGCTTACTCTGTTAAACTTTCCTCTCCGTTGGGCTCCTCCGACCACAATCTAATTTCCGTTACCTGTTCTATCACTCCAGTGCAGCCTCAGGACCCGCCTAAGCGGAGGTGCTTCTGGCATTTTAACTCTGCTAAGTGGGAGGAACTAAGGCAGTACTATTCTGATTTCCTTGGGATGATTATTGTTTTCATGTCAGAGATCCTTCTCTTTGTGCCGAGCGCATAACAGAGGTGATTATCTCTGGCATGGAGCTATACATTCCTCATACTTTCTCTAACCCTAAAGCTAAAAAGCCTTGGTTTAACTCTGCTTGTTCTCGTGCTGTCAATGATAGAGGCGGCTCACAAACGGTTCCGTAGCCATCCAACTGCTGAAACTCATGCCCTATATATTTCTGCCCGTAATCATGCCAAATCTATTCTCCAACTTACTAAAAACTCTTTCATCAATAGAAAATGTCAAAGTCTTTCCAATTCTAACTCCTCTCGAGATTTCTGGCATCTAGCCAATAATATCTCTAACAACTTTACTTCTTCGTCTTTCCCTCCTTTACTTCATCCAGATGGCTCTACAGCTGTCTCTTCTTTTCTAAAGCTGAACTCTTCGCTCAAACCTTTGCTACCAACTCAACTTTGGATGATTCTGGGCATATTCCTCCTACTCCTCCACCCTCTGACTACTTCATCCCTAAAATTAAAATTCTTTATAAAGACGTTTTCCTGGCCCTCTCTGGCCTTGATTCTCGGAAGGCTTACGGTCCGGATGGAGTCCCTCCTGTTGTTCTCAAAAACTGTGCTTCCGAACTCGCTCACTGCCTGGTCAAACTCTTTCATCTGTGTCTCTCTACTTCTATTTATCCTTCTTGCTGGAAGTTTGCTCACATTCAACCTGTCCCTAAAAAGGTGACCACTCCAATCCTTCTAACTACCGCCCTATAGCTTTGATTTCCTGCCTTTCTAAAGCCTTTGAGTCTATCCTTAATAGGAAGATAATGAGGCATCTATCAGCTCACAACCTTCTCTCTGATTGCCAGTATGGTTTCCGTAAAGGCAGATCTACTGGTGATCTTCTTACTTTCCTAACTGAATCTTGGTCATCCTCTTTTAGGGACTTCGGTGAAACCTTTGCTGTCGGCCTTGACATATCGAAAGCCTTCGATAGAGTCTGGCACAAATCTTTAATTTCTAAACTACCCTCCTACGGATTCTATCCTTCTCTCTGTACCTTCATCTCCAGTTTCCTTTCCGATCGTTCTATTGCTGCTGTAGTAGACGGTCACTGTTCTTCCCTAAAACTATCAACAGTGGTGTTCCACAGGGTTCTGTCCTATCACCCACTCTCTTTCTATTATTCATCAATGATCTCCTAAATCTGACTCAATGCCCTATCCACTCCTATGCTGATGATACCACCTTGCATTATTCAACAGCGTTCAACAGACGCCCAACCCAACAACAATTAAATGACTCAAGGCGAGATGCTATAGGACGCCTAACTTCTGATCTTTCACTTGTTTCTGATTGGGGCAGAGAAAACCTGGTTTTGTTCAATGCCTCAAAAACTCAATTTCTACAACTATCTACTCGACATAACCTTCCAGACAACTATCCTCTCTTCTTCAATAACACTCAACTTCCCTCTCCTCTACATTAAACACACTCGGTCTATCCTTCACTAAAAATCTAAACTGGAAATTTCACATCTCTACTCTTGCTAAATCAGCTTCCAAGAAGTTAGGTGTCCTGTGGCGTCTTCGTCCATTTTCTCTCCCTCCCAGCTGCTTGCTCTGTACAGGGCCTTATCCGCCCGTGTATGGAGTATGGCTCTCATGTCTGGGGGATCCACACACAGCTTTACTAAACAAGGTGGAATCTAAAGCTTTTCGTCTTATCAACTCTTCTCCTCTAACTGACTGTCTTGATTCTTTAAGTCACCGCCGCAATGTTGCATCTTTATCTGTCTTCTACCGCTGTTTTCATGCTGTCTGCTCTTCTGAACTTGCTAACTGCATGCCTTCCCCCTCCTGCGGCCTCGCTGCACAAGACTCTCTACTTCTTCTCATCCCTATTCTGTCCATCTTCCTAATGCAAGAGTTAACCAGTATCTTCACTCCTTCATTCCCTACACTGGTAAACTCTGGAACTCTCTACCTGTGTCTGTATTTCCACCTGCCTATGACTTAAACTCTTTCAAAGAGGAGTGTCAAGACACCTCTTACGTTAACTGGACCCTCCTTTTAGATTTTTTTGTTTTTTCTCTTTCTCCTACTTTCCTCTTAACAGGGCCTGGCAACCAGCGGGATTTTTTTTTCCAACACTTTGTTTTCCTTGGCCAGTGCCCTTGTAATGTAAAAAAAAAAAAAAAAAAAAAAAAATATATATATATATATATATATATATATATATATATATATATATATATATATATATATATAAAATTATATCACAGTAATACCAACATACATGGCATGTAATGTTGGCAATCAGCGCCTTGCAGTGGTCTGTCGTGGCTCTTCTGATGGCAGACAGACTCTCCTTGCTTCTGATGGCACATGGTAGGTCAATGCCCAGCCACTCACGACTCAGCTCATCACTGTTAACATCCAGCGCATCAGGTGGGCCTGTAGGAAAGAGGAAAACCTAGACTTACGAACATTCTGATGTAGACAGCTATCATTTAAATGTTCATTATCATAACTACACTTATCTACCTCCAGGTCACATTTCCATACAGAAATAAGACTGCCCACAGCAGAATCTTTTCACCTATCTCTACTCCTGCAACCTCTCATTTAAGTCAATATTTGAAGTAAACACTAATATGTCTTATGTAAGTTCTGGTGGGGAATGTCTTCATCTTTTTGTACAGCACAGCCTTTCAAGGGTTTGGTAAGCATTAGGTATACACTACATTCTATGTCATAAACAATTTTTAGCACAACTATCCTTTTCAATGAGTTCTAATGAATAAAAACTTGAATAAAAAAGGATAACAAAATAATGACAATATATATATATATATATATATATATATATATATATATATATATATATATATATATATATATATATATATATATATATATGAGAATGTGCTTATCATTTACAAAGTCTACTGACCTTTATTATGACTGTCGGCATCACCCTTGTCCACCTGGTACACTCTGCTCTCAACATCCACCTGGGATTTCTGCAATGATAAAATAAAACAATAGCTATTGGTACATTTCTTGATAGTAATTGTTGCTATGCATTGTTTATACTCATTTTATTGCACTTTCAAGTGTCATTTTTAAATTATTTGGATTTTTGACAATGAAATCTTGCTACTTTATATTTTTTTTTATAACAGTAGTTTTAGAATATATAATTTGTTGTCATAAGCCAAGTGTACACCATTGTGATTACATAAATGTGATGACATTTACTACACTATAATATCTAAGAAGAATATAGGTGACATTTAATAATATGGCCACATGTATATACAAAACCTGTCTGTATATACCTATATATATATATATATATATATATATATATATATATATATATATATATATATATATATATATATATATATATAATGTTTCTAAAAGAGAAGAGTAGGTAGAACAAGATATCAAAATGCACACTACAGTCGCATCCTACAAGTATTTCCTAAGAATATATTAAAATCACATTATGGCAACAAATCCTTTAGGGGGAAACCTGACTGACCATACAGTGTCATGATCAGGTGGAGGAGAGGCAGGAAGTGACCGCTACCCATGATAATTCCAGTTCTAGTGACCTTAATATTATCTGCTCAAGTACTGGCCACACTAACCTTGTACTTCGTATTCTCTTCTACCAAAGCAAGAGACCATGGAAGTTACAGTTACGGTTACAATCCATCAATTATTATTCACTGAGAACTACAAAGGCTTAGTTATTATGTGAAAAAAATAATCAAATATGGAAAAGGTTGAAGGATCCATATGTATAAGTATTTTTGAACAGTTCATAGATAATTCATAAGAGCAGCAAGATTTGTTATTAACATCACTATTTCTTTAGATTTAAATTTTTGTAAGTTTATTTTAAGATAATAACGTTTTTAATGGTAGCTAGTCACAAAAAAAAAATATAAATGTTATACCCACCTAACTGACAAGTCAGTTGTACATCAAGTTAGCTGTTACAGGCAAGACAAAAAAAATATATGTAATATATTTTTCTATTAGATAGTATATTGGTTGTAAGTCAAACACATCATATGCTGAGTACTCCACTCTACCACGGTACCACAAAGCATGAACAGGGACACCATGACTTCCCTGGAGATCCATGAAAATTAACCTGCCTGCTGTTTGTCAGTCTTTGCCACTTGAAAGTGAGGTGCTCCTCATAACCCAATGTAAACAAATGTTTTACCTCTTAACAAGAGAAATCTGCTCTCCTAAAGCCTCCAGAGTCAAGCTAACTGCTTTACTAGTGTCTTGTCATACAAATTGAAGTAACTGCTAAGCTTTAGCCTTTGCCCAGTAACAATATTCACTACCAGGACACAGCAAACACAATCTGTACATTCTACATGACAATGTCTGAGACAACACCATACAAAATAACAGGCAAACCTGCAGACAATATTTATCACTGGTTGGATAAAATTTGATTTTGAACACTAAATATCATGCTATCAAAAGCACAATTTAGTTAATGTGACATGCACAGTAATTTGCAGTTCTAGGCAGTGGCTGGGGTAAAAATTAATAGTTTCTAAAGGCTTCGATATGAATATAAATAATACAGCAAAATACAGAGATTATGTCACTGAAAGGCACCAGAACATAAATTTTGATCTTGCCTGATTGTCACTGACAGTTATCACTACTGCCTGAGACTGACAGTACCTCACTACTTTTGTTAGATCATTTTCAAAGAAATGTCAAACAAAAATTAATAATAGCTATGACAAGACAATTGTTATTATCACTTCTTAACAAAGTAAGAACACATGTTAAAAAATATTCTGACCTTAACCAAGCCTGAAGAAAAAGAAAACAAATTCCAGCACGACACACCACAACATTGAGATGTACACCCAACACAGCACAGCAAGCAGCACTGCCCTCAGTAGCTGTGGATGCCGCTCACCGAAACAACCCCCGGTACTCACGTCGTCTGAGGGCAGAACGTGCAGGTAGTCCCTTTCCACGGGTCTCTCATCTGACCCCAGGCGCAGCACGTAGTACCCAGAGTAGCCTTGGAACAGTATGATGGTTAGCCCGATTATAAAGTACAGTCCGTATTTCCTGCATAGCACCCGGAATATATTAAAACTAACTATGAGGACGGCGCGGGCAGGGACCACCGCCATCCCGCCACTGATATGTCAACAACTGGCTCGAGCTCCGCCGGCCCCTCCTCCCTCCTCCCTCTCTCGCCTGAGCTGCCTGCCTCACTCTTCTCGGTTTTTACGGCGACTTCTTGCATCTCATTCTCCTACTTGATTTACATGTGACAAAATGAAGGTTATATTAAACGTGTGTGTCTGGGGAAACTCATAGCAAATGTTTATATCAGCCTTTCTTTTTGTTCATCTACGTGTACCTTTTTTTTTTTTTTACTACAATGGCTATAGATTATTTTTGTATAAGTTAAAGTTAAAGTACTATATATTATCAGCTGAACCACCTTCCATCTACGTTCATAGGAAACATTTTCATATCAATTCTTCTTTGTGTTGCTGCCTTGTTCTGTGATCTTACGGCTGCTTCTTACTGTTTTTGCTATGTATTTGATTTCCCCAAGACAAGAAAAATGTAAAAAAAAAAAAAAAATGCCCGTGCCTATCAAGCCATCCTTCCATTTACCTCCTGTGTTTTTACGATGGCTTATAACTATTTATTTTTTATTACTCAGTTTTCCTAAGGTAACATTAAATGTGTGGCACTTAAGCCAATTTTCCATTTGTGCTCAAACAAAGCACTTGATAAGTTAATCGCTTCTTCCGCTGACCTCTGACTTTTTACTTTTATCACTTGAAGAAGATAAATTAAGCATCACACGTGTACTACGCACTGTTGCTCCGGGCAAGTATGTGTGTCTTCACACTGTCACACACACCAATTGTTACGACGCCCCTGTGCACGGATGACTTCTTCACCGTGCTTCGTAAAATTGCCATATCATCACCAAGACCAGTGCTACGCCTGCCTGCCTGGGCATGTCTGCATTCCTCACTTCGGTTCGTGTACTGCAGTATAGTACCATCACCTAGAGAGTGGTGACAATCCGTGGAGAAGTACTGATGACGAGGTCGCTGTGCGACTGATACAGGATAACCTAGATGGGCCCTGGTGGCCCTTTGTTATCCTATTATTTATGTTATGTTATAAAAGGCTACGCTAGGCAGACCTTATGGAAATTAATTTCTTGTGATGCAACAACAGCCAGTCCAACACTGATTCTACACTTATCACTCTTCTTACTAGCTCACCGTTCCTCATCTTACTTCTTAGTTGCTCACTGCTTACTGATCACTGACTGACTTACTATTTAATACTTACTACTTGTTAATAATGATTCGTGTTAGCTCAGAACCTCCTTTTATACTTATACAATATCTGTTACATTTAGATCATTCTACTTCATTACAGAACCTCCTCAATCTCCTTGGTCACATCACATATGAGCCACGGCAGTACAGTACACAAAAGAAAATTGAACTAATCAGAACTATACAGAATAAGGCTATATGATACAGGGAGCTAGCAAGCTGAGGCAAACTTCACATGTCCCCTCCTCCCTGGGGTGACTGCCGCAACTCTCATCTTCTCTAGGGTTTTCGAGACCCTTCCGGCGTACCGGTACTACAGCCATCCAACCCCTAATTTTAGCTAAAGCAGAATGTCAACTTAAAGGATTTTAATAGCAAATATCAAAGACCTTCCTCAACCCTAATCCATGCTCGCCAGCCTCGCCCCCCCATTCCTACTCCCTCCTTGGTGCTATATAGCCTCCCTCCTCCCTCTCTCTCTCTCTCTCTCTCTCTCTCTCTCTCTCTCTCTCTCTCTCTCTCTCTCTCATCATTTACACTTTTAATATTAACACTAATGGGCCTACAACAACAACAACAACAACGAGTACTACTACTAGGTACTATACTACTACTGTATTATTACTAATAAATTCCTTCACATAATTCTGTTCCTCATTCCCTCCCCCCACTACTACAATTTATTCATCTCATTCTAGAAAAATACCTGGGAATCCCCGATAAAAGCAGGAAAACTGAACTAAGTATTGAAAAGAGAAACACTGGGGAGAGTTGGCAAGGTCTGTGTGTTGGGTTCAATGACGTCGGTCACTGAATGAATATAACCATCACATTATATTATTATTCTTTTTTCATCTATTTCCGCGGTTAATTCTAGCTTTCCTTCACTCTCCGAGTCTATAAACACAAGGTAGTTTTCCTACATTGCGATGTACTGGCCAGGGGAGAGACAAGGTGGATGTCCCTCTGTGGCTGTTATTTGAATCTTGTTCATACATGCCAATTTGCGACTGAAATTTTACGTCAGTAGAGTTTCCGACTCATCCTCTCTAGTTGGAAAATATCACACGTAGCGACTAGAAAGTATCGACTAGTTGGCGCCTTGGCGCAAGTGAGTGGAAACAAACAGCTACTCGCCAAGATGTCTTCCTCAAGTGACGATGCTGAAGCGGTGGTTGCTCTTCTTTTCGTGTACCGGAAGAGTCAGCAGAAAAGAAAATGCCTGTGGATACGTCCCTGGCTAAGAAGAAAAAAGAAAGGAGTGTCTATCACACTCCAAATCAGTCCATGTTTCTCATAATAAAATGTTAATCGTAAGAAGACTATTCACAATTGCGATCAAATTAAATCCTGACAAGTCTTCGATCTTCACCTTCAACAACACCCTGCATTGAGCGAAACCGTTCCTGTAGATTGGCAGTTATTTCGTCAAACGACTATTTGCGCAAGCTTTTTTTAACTGTGTAGTTCATTTCTGGGGTCCCAGATGTGTTCTTTTTCTCTCACCAACTCTAACATATTCTCTATACTTGCAGGCCACATTTTCAAAGCTTGCTACGTGACGTCGTGACATAAATAAAGTCGCAAGTCGACTAACAAGACCAACATGTTGGTCTTGTCTGTGACTGGTTTCTCCAGTTGCTAGGCACCGATTTTGAGTCGAAAACTCTATCAGCGTAAAATTTCCATCGCAAATTGGCACGTGTGAACCCACCTTTACGTACGTATTTTCATTCTCAAAACAACGAAAAGAAAGAAGACTCCCAGACCGAAATGCACTACATTTTTGACATGCCATATACTTTAACAAATATCCAAAATATAAAGAGAGAGAGAGAGAGAGAGAGAGAGAGAGAGAGAGAGAGAGAGAGAGAGAGAGAGAGAGAAGGAGGAGTGAAGAAGATGCGAGAAGCATAGGGTTGGTGAGGAGGAACAGGGAGGGCGGGGTATGGGAGAAGGCGAGCCAACGATACATGTTAGAAGCAGTTCTAGCCAATGACAGCTGTCATGAGAAAAGGATGACAGATTTCACTTTTGCTTGAAATATAGGTACTACTACATGGCAAATGTTCAATCTGCGCTCATAGATCGAACATGTATTATCAATTCTTTCTACTTTGTTTTGATGTCTTTACGGTATCTTAATTAAATTAATGCAAGACCTGGAGGGACCCATTTGTTTCTGATTCCTTCCTTGTGAGACGCGACATCACGTCAGGATCAAGATCGAAATATCTGTCATAGTCAGGACGACGGTGTCAAAAAAAAAAAAAAAATATAAATATATATATATATATATATGTATATATATATATATATATATATATATATATATATATATATATATATATATATATATATATATATATATATATATATATATATATATATATATATATATATATATATATATATGGTTTCGAGGATGGATGTTCTTAAGATCGAATGGAACTTGTGAGATAGGCCCAGAGAAACAGGTGAAAAGTGCTGTAGGGTACAGAAGAGCCCTTGTAATGAAGAAGTCTTCAAAAAAGATGTCACAAAGGAAACAAAGGCTACTTCAGAGATAGGTAAGTATCCTATATAAGAGGGAGGGAGGGAGTTCGGATCTTTGGAAGGGAAGCCGCTCTTCAAATGAGGCATTATATAATTCTTTGAATAATGGAAGCTGGAAAAAAGAAGTCATCAAATGGATCAGAAGCGTCTTTGTAACGAAGTAAGCAAGTCATTATATGGCTTTGGAAAAAGCTCTTGGTAAAACACAGGTCCTATTAGTATTAGAAGATTTTGTAGGCCGCCCTGGTACAGTGGAACCATGCGTGCTTTTGGGTTCGAGAGGTCACCAAGCGCATGGGTTCGAATCTTGTCCATGGTCCGAGTGTAGGTTGGGCTTCCTCACTCGGGGCAACGGTTTCCTAGCGGGTGGGCATTGAGATAGGAGGTACCCCAAAAAGTATCTCCTTTAGCCCATAAATTCCCTTGAATAGCCCACATGGTATGAATAAAAGAAAAAAAAAAAGAGAGAGAGGAACCTGAAGGAAAAGAAACTTTTTCAGAGATAAATTTTCATAGACAGAGAAGCGCCACTGAGAGAAACAGATCATCCTGGGCACTGAGCATTGTGGAGAAAATGTAACACTAATGATTCTATAACGCTACGAGCAAACACATCTCCAGAAACTTTTCAACAAAAGGTGAAAATACCAATGTTCCCTGGTTTTGTGACCTTTGAGGTACAGAAGCCATGGCAACACTGTGCACCGTCTGGTCTCATGCCTTACAAACACTTCAGCTGCTTCTGTAGTCTATTTTGTCAGGTGCTGCCGGTTCTAGATCAAGAAAATCATACCTACACTCCGTGAACATGGCGCATCTCAACACGCCCTGCCGCCTCTCACCTTTATTTCGCCGCGGGCACACGCCTCCACGCTCTCGCAATGAATGAAAATTTTCTTCTTCGAGTCTTGCCATTCAATGTCTTAACTAATCTTTTGTTTTTCAAGTATTTATGTTTGGTATGGTGCCGTGAGTCAGCATACCATTACTGGTGTAATAACTGCATTATTACCAGAAAACCATCACTCATGTAATCCATTGCTCAATGAAATAAATATATGGATGTCCAACTTAAAAAAAAAAAAGTAGACTTTACAGGATGATTTATCCTATTTTGATAAGCTATTAAGAAAGATTTCAGGGTGTTAAGATAAATGTCAAGATCGCACTGTGTCTCGGATTGTTATTGTATAATCTTTCAACATGAAAGAACCCATTAAGGTTTTCCAGGGTTAGGGCACATGCATTAAAAATGGAGAACACTGGAACGCTTACAGTGTTGGAATTTCTTCACACGTTGATGCGCTTGTTCTACTAAAAAAGAAACCACATAGTATACGTAGTTAGGTGTTGTCACTTCATCACAGAGTATGAAGCTTACTAAAGCCCATGACAAATTATTTATGCACTAGCTTGCTTTTCTATGTTTCTTCCAAACAAGATCACGGAGGAAAATTTCCGGACAGCACCAAAGAGGCTTTGTATCTTGTCATCAAAGCTTCTGATTATCAAGTAAATGGTAAACCGGCAGGTCGTTATATCTTTCCCACTATGGATATCATGGCAGTAAGCATGGCAATTATTAGTAACAGACGTTATCAATTACCTGATTCCATAACAGGTGACAAGCTGTTGGGTAGTAAGAAATATGTAAACTTATTTTACAATGCGTGAACAAACAAGCGTGGGCAGCTTCTAGCCTGAGAGACCTGCCATAACAAGTCACAGTCAAAACATCGTTAACAGAGAAATAATATGCGACACCTTTCAGTCTCTCTATCAATATATTATTTTATTAGGAGAGTCAGCTGCAGACATAGATAGTTACACACGATAAAGAATGCCACATCAACTATTCACTAAGTATCCAGATTAAATAGAAGCTTAGAATCTGAAAAATCCTTTATCATCTCAGTACTAGTGTTTTCAATGATAAGCAAGGTGAGTTTCAGGCATTGATTGATAAAAGATGAAGAGAGAAACCCGAACAGCTTAACTGATCGGATTTGAGCGAAGTATTAACACAACGGTCGTAAAAGTTTTCGTGTCATCTCAGCGGGTGATATTAAGAGAGTGATGAATTATGCCAGTAGATTTTATTCATTTATTTTTTTCTTTCTTTTCTTTTAAGTGATAGGGATACTAGTCTAGGCCAATAAAAAAGGAAGAAAATAAAGAATGAAGTGTCATTTTCTAAAGAAAAAGCCAGAAGGATTATCCAAAATTGACAAAAAAGTCTCTTAATTGGTTTGTAGCAGTGAACGTGGGAATAACAAACAAATTACTACTTTTTACGTTGCAGTTAACGCTGTTCTGTTTTTAGTCTTTCCAGTGAATCTCCAAATGAATCACGTATTGAGTAACTATTTATTCACGGTACCACTGATTTAAGTTCATCTCCGCGCTGATTGCTTCACCGAGCCTTTAAAGTGAGAGAACGAGTCATTTCCCTTTGCACTAGTGATGACAGACACAAACAGGAAACACTTACTACTTACAGTTAGTGACAAGGCATTCAGTAAAGAAGATAATGGCGTTACAGGAAAGCTTACCTTCTCATGTTATAATTATCTTCACTTACATTTCCGTTAGGTGATGAAGAAGCGTTAATTAAGTGAATTTAGTTCGAATATATGGTGAGATTATATGAAGATTAATCAAACAAGGGATTTTTTTTTTTTTTACCTATGTTAGGCTAAATCACGTTACGCAATCTAATCGAACCTGACGTATTATAACAACCTTTAATTCAGTTACCATGAGCAAACGTAGTCCAGTCTAATATAATCTGCGCGTAATTCGTAAGATATAGAACAAAATATTAGAAAGGAAAGTAATGGCAGGTTTTTTTTTTTTCTATTTCTTCGGGTTCAACAAACACACAACACATCAAATTATTCCACACCTGCGCATATATAGAACACGAATGACAGCGTGAAGAGATTTCGTGTGATGTGTATTTGTTGCCCATGAAAATGCAAATAAACCGATGAAGCGTAATACACCCTTCCCTTTATTAAGCCCTATTTCTATTTAATTTTCGACTCAGATCAAAAGTGACGCATTTATCCTACTAATTTCTTCATGCAAAAACGTGAGAAAATAAAAACTACGAATGATTATGATTACTAATAGCAAATAATTTTCAGTAGTATAGTATAGTAGTAGTTTATTGATCTACTTTGTTTCAGTTCTCTGACTTTATTTTCGACCCAAATATTCTATGTTGGCAGTTGGTGGTGGCAGGAAGCTCGCTACGCAAATATGACACATGATACACGCGGACGGCGGCAGTTGACGTAAACAAACGGAGCGTGAGGCAGATAAACACGGCGACATTCATCCTTGAACCAATAAACTGTGGCGAGATAAGTTGTACAATAATGAGAAAAACTGCACAGGAGAAAAATAACAGTAATCCTTTAGTGACCGTTTATCTAGTGAGAGTTTATTCTATTTTATTATGTATTCTGGTTGCCATTAGATTATTGGAGGCTCAGAATAATGTTAGATTTGGTGAATGGCCCTTTTGTAACCCTTTCTAGAGTGTCAGTTATGAATATTCCGAATGTCATTAAAATTAAAAGCTAAAAATCATCTCCCAAACGAGGTGTTCAAAACAGTAAATACGTTCTTTTTCCATAACAACAATATTTTAAAAGTTTGGAGTTGTATGTAGTTCTGAACGAATTGATATGAATCTTTCTTTTATTACGGGCGCACGAGTATAATTGAAGTCATAAACAACACGAACGAATGCATAGAAAGAGGAAAATAATGAAAACGGAGACGGAAAGGGGAATGGAAGATAGTGGAGTGAAATCTAGGCTCTGATAATTTGTCTCGGGTTGGAGGAGAGAAGGAATGAAAGAATGAGGGAAGAGGAAAAGAGGAACGGAGATACGAGGAACTGAGACATGAGGGAAAGTAAAATGAAAGGAGAGCAGTGATAACAAGAAGGAAGGTAAGGGATGGGAAGGAGGAAGAAAGATGGATGAGGAGAAGGAAGGAAAGAAGAACGGAAAGACGAAGGAAAGGAAACACGAGAAAGTGAATAAAGAGAGTAAAGAGAAGGAAGCGTAGTGGCAGAGAGAGAGAGAGAGAGAGAGAGAGAGAGAGAGAGAGAGAGAGAGCAGGGAAGGAAGTCGGAAAGTGGTGGAAGAGGAGGAGGAAGAGGAGGAGCGAAACGGAGAATAAAAGAAAGGAAATGAGGTAAGACTAGAGGAGCGAGACATCAAATCCCTCCTCTCTCCCTCTCTCCTCTTTCCTCTCCCTCCTTCCCTCTCTTCCTCAGCCTTCCAAGACTGAAATACTAATTTGGGTCCGGATTGTGGGATTATAGAAAAAAATAAATGTGAAGCTTGAAGAATGATACTGAGAGAGAGAGGGGGGAGGGGGGAGGGCCTTATTTCATCCTGCACGAATGGCAAAAGTAAAAGAAGATGAAAAACAAGAAGAAAAGAACAAGAAAGCAATAATGGGAAGGAAAAACAGAAAGAGAGAGAGAGAGAGAGAGAGAGAGAGAGAGAGAGAGAGAGAGAGAGAGAGAGAGAGAGAGAGAGAAACAAAACCGAAGACAACACCAATGCAACGCTCAACCTTAAGATGGGAAGCACTCAGCGGTTGCATAATATTAACGCATCATTCCACGCCTCGGCAAAATGACTTCCTAATTAGCGGCATTGAACGTGATACAGGCGCAACCATCCAATTAAAGGAAGGATCAGAACTTTTTCAATACAGGCAGCGTGTTCCATTTGGCTAATTATCAGTAGAAGGTTTTTGCTACTTGTAATTTTGAAAGCCGTAGCAGTCGA
>NC_059293.1:9831003-9848503 GCF_017591435.1 Portunus trituberculatus
TCTGTCTCTGTCTCTCAGTGTATTTGTATATCTGTTTGTCTGTTTTTTTTCTGTTAATATTTCGGTCTTGTCACAGCCAATATGTTGCCACAATATCATGTCTGTCTGTGTCTGTTTTTTCTATATTTAGTTCTGTTTGTCTGTCTGTTTTTGTGTGTCCATGTCTTTGTATGTCTGTTTGTATGTCTGTATGTCTGTTTTTTTTCTGTTTATATTCCGATCTTGTCATAGTCGGTATGTTATCTTAATGCTATGTCTGTCTTTGTCTGCCTGTGTCTGCACTTGCTTATCTGTCTATTTGTCAATGTCTTTTTTGTCCGTGTCTACCTGTTTGTCTCATCACAACCAATATGTTTGTCTTAGTGGTGTGTCTACCTGTGTTTGCTTATATCTCTTTGCTTGTCTGTCTTTCTCTGTCTATCTCTATTGCTGTCTGTTTATCATATTATCATCATCTGTCAATCTGTACACCTGTCTGTCTGCTTTTCGTCTGTTTCTGTTTATCCGTCACTGGTTCTGTCCGTCTCTGGCCTCGCTACACCCTTCCAGTGAGGCTATGTAACGAGTTTGCCCCGTCCTATTGTAAGGTTGAGAGGTTTCACTCAGGGACAGTCACCGTTTCTCCATCAGTGAAAGAAGAGAAAATAAAAACTTTAGCCACTTAACCAAGAACCTCAGACAACAAACAGTCGAGGGTAGTGAAGCGAGAGAGAGCTGTGTGTGTGTGTGTGTGTGTGTGTGTGTGTGTGTGTGTGTGTGTGTGTGTGTGTGTGTGTGTGTGTGTCATTGAGAGACAACGATACTTCTTTGTAACATAACCAAAGAGAATTAAGGACAAGAAGAGAAACCAGAGAAGACAAGCAGAGACACACTTTACAGCCACACAAACCGTTCACACACACAAATTCACCCCCCTTCCCCAACTCTGTCTCTCTCTCTCTCTCTCTCTCTCTCTCTCTCTCTCTCTCTCTCTCTCTCTTTCCAGAAAATGCAATCACTGCCTTGAGAAGGTCAACAGAATTTTACAAGCTCTTGTGCAGCACTTACGCATTTCTTTCACCTCTATCTGTTTCCCTGTGACATTTGCGAGAGAGAGAGAGAGAGAGAGAGAGAGAGAGAGAGAGAGAGAGAGAGAGATTTTCTATTGCTGTTATTCCTTCTCCCCTCCTCCTCCTCCTCCTCCTCTTCCTCCTTCAATTACTGCCACCACCACCACCACTACTACTACTACTACTACTACTATTCAATATTATAAGTTAAGTTAGTTTGCCTAGTTATGGAGGAGGAAGAGGAGGAGGAGGAGGAGGAGGAGGAGGAGGAGGAGGAGGAGGAGGAGGAGGAGGAGGAGGAGGAGGAGGAGGAGGAGGAAGAGGAAGAGGGAGGAGGAGGAGGAGGAGGAGAGGAGGAGGAAGGGGAGGAAAAGGAGAAAGAGAAAGAGGAGAAGCAGGGGATGATGGAAAACTGAATCTGTTAAAGAGAAGAACAAGGGCGTGGAGAAAAATGACAAAAGTACGAGAAAGGAACGAGGAAAGGAAAAAAGAAGAGAAAATGAAGTAAAGGAAGGAGATGGGAACAGATGAGATGAAGAAGAAGAGGCGAGATAATGACATGCCACTCATCTTAAGGAAATAAAGTGCATGAATGGATGACGAGACATTTTAAACACTGTTGCATGTTTTATTTCATCTTCTTGACGGTTAAGCTTGTAATGGCGTGTGTGTGGGGTGTGTGTGTGTGTGTGTGTGTGTGTGTGTGTGTGTGTGTGTGTGTGTGTGTGTGTGTGTGTGTGTGTGTGTGTGTGTGTGTGTGTGTGCATTTTCTTACTGACGTTGCTGTCACTACTATTCTTCTTACTACGACAGCTGCTCCCTCTCTCTCTCGTCTCTCGTCTCTCGTCTCTCTCTCTCTCTCTCTCTCTCTCTCTCTCTCTCTCTCTCTCTCTCCTTGTCATTTGCCTTTAAACCTTCTCAGTCTTTTCAAAACTCTCGACTTAAGAACTTTTCTCACATACTTTCTACTCGAGTGACATGTTTTGCAGTATCGAGCCGCTTGCCGCCGCTGCACCTCCACCTGCCGGGCTCATTAAAGCAAAGAGGGCACGCTTGATCGACAACATCCTGGTTCTCAGTCGTCACTCCACTACCAGTCCCTTTGCAATTCTCTCTCTCTCTCTCTCTCTCTCTCTCTCTCTCTCTCTCTCTCTCTCTCTCTCGCTTCCCACTCCAATCATATCCAACCTCGCTTCGCCTCGTCTCGTCTCGTCTCGTCTCTCTCTCTCTCTCTCTCTCTCTCTCTCTCTCTCTCTCTCTCTCTCTCTCTCTCTCTCTCTCTCTCTCTTGTTACATGCACTGAATATGAAAAGGAACATGACTGCAAGGAAGAGGGAAGTAAAAGAAAAAGAAGAGAGAAAACTTGTGAAAAAGCAATAAGTAGATATACATTATGATTGACGAAAAATAAAGCTTTGTGGTAGGGAAACACTCTCTCTCTCTCTCTCTCTCTCTCTCTCTCTGAAGTCGGTGTACACTTTTTGGGGGGGAATTTCTTTTTTTTTTTATTTCCATTCTCTTAATAACGCTCTCTCTCTCTCTCTCTCTCTCTCTCTCTCTCTCTCTCTCTCTCTCTCTCTATGGTTGCTGCGTAGGTCTGGGTGTTAGCTGGAGTTGTGGCGTCGCGGCAGCAAGGTTGGCTGACATCGGCTGTGTTAATATGACAGCGTTCTTTCCCTCCGCCCACCACCGAGGTGCCTTGAACCCGGTGCACGTGTAGGAGACGAAATAAAGTAATGGAGGCTAAAATATTTGAACCTATCCATTATATCCCCTTCCTGCTGTTCCTTTGGTTTGTCCTTTCTCTCAATCTTGTCCTTGATTACTGAACTTGAGCACTGCCAGAACCAAACCAATAAACACTAGAATATTTAAACCTATCCGTCTTTCCCTCCTTTTGTTGTTCCTTAGTTGTTCGTTTTTTCCACCTTGACCTTGATTCTTGAACCTTCTTGAAGTTGAACAGTGTAAGAAGCAATAAAAGCTAGCATCCTCACTCTTGTTTTCTTTTTAGCTGTTCGTTCCTTTCACCTTCACCTTGAACCTTGAGCTTAGGCAATATCAAGAGCAGAAACAAAGCACCAGACACTACGAGGAAAATTTAAGCACCTTCACCTCTTCAGTCATGCTGCCAGTTGCGTCTTTGGAAACTATACTGTGAACTTGCAACATAGCACCTTTATTCAGCTTGCAGAGAATTCGTGGAAGTCAGGGGAAAGGTGAAGCCACAAGCCGTATCTCCTGTCTCCTTGCTACGCAGATACCTCGCGGGATTTGAGGGAGAAGGGAAGGGAAAAGCAAGTGACACGTAGCAAGAGAACAAGTGATATAAAAAAAGTGAGTAGGAAGATGAAAAAAAAAAAGGAAAACGTACCTAAAAAAAAGGAGAAAATAGGGCTAAGAAAAAAAAGACATAATAAGAGAAAATATTGGCAAAAGGAAGAGGATATGAGAAAGAAACGGAGGGAAGATAAAAACAACTGAATACTATAACAAGAAAACATCAAGAAAGTAAGAAAGACGATCAAACAGAGAAAAGAAGTGACGTACGAATGATGAAAATAGAAAAGTCGAAAGAAATGAAAGGAGAAAAATAAAGGAACTGGTGAGTGAAACAGAAATAGAGAACAAGAAAATACAAAGAAAGAGAAGAGGAAGAAGATAAAATAAGAAAGAAAAAAAGTACGGGATAAAAGACGAAGGAAGGAATGGAAGAGGAACACAAAGCAAGAAAAGAAAACATAAATAATATAAAGGAAGTGGAAAGAGAAAGAAACACGAGAGGATGTAAGAGAAGTGAATGGAAGGAAAAGGTAAAATAGAAAACAAAGTAGGAGAAAAGAACAAAGGAAATAAAACAAAAGATAGATACAAATAGATTAAACGAAAATAAATACAAAAATGGAGACGGCAATAAGAAAACAATCGAAAAAAAAAAACAGGGCAAGAGAAAATGAGGAAAAAGTAAGGAAGAGAAAAAGTGAAGGAAAGGAGAGATGGAAAAAAAGAAAGGAAGAAAGATGTAAGTGAAAATTAAAAGAATGACAAGGAAAAGAAAGCGAGTAAAGAGGAGAGGACAATTATAGCTAAGCAGAAAGAGAAAGATAAGAAATAATTGAAAAAAAAACAAAAACAACACAAACAAGAACATGAGAACAAGGATATAAGTAAACAAAGGAAGACACGAAATTGTTGAAGAAAAAAACAAAAAGAGCAAACAGCAGGAATAAAGGAAAAGAACAAGGAGAAGAAGGAGGAGGAAAATATAGAAGAAAACAAACAAAGAAAGGGAAGTGCAAGGAAGAATAAGCAAAGTGAGCAAGATGAGAAAATTGTGAGGAAATCAAGCAGAAAAGAGAGAGAGAGAGAGAGAGAGAGAGAGAGAGAGAGAGAGAGAGAGAGAGAGAGAGAGAGAGAGAGGGACAAGAGATGGTCCTCCCTTGAAGCAGCTCACTTTAACTCTCGTCATTCACGTCACAGTCACATCAAGGGAAGTGAACCAACATGACTGAGGGAGACTCCAGCATTTCTTTACCTTCCTCGCTTTTTTCTGCATAATTTTTTTCTTTTTTACTTGATGAATTTTATGCTTTACTGTTATACTTCTATTACTCTTATACATTACATTTGGTTATCATTGACTTGTCATATATTTTAGCAGTTGTTCATCTTTGTTAACCTCTTCAGTACCACAACACGTCCTCATAATCCGCTTACTATGTGGTCATTTTATACAGCTTTACAAATTTATTGGGGGTGATTAAAATAGTGAAGACTCTGGCCATTAACCTCTTCAGCACCATGACGCGTTTTCGTAATTATTTTGCTTACTATATAGTGATTTTTATACAACTTCAGAAACTTATGTGGCGGATTTACATAGTGAAAACTCTAGCTATTAATCTTCTGACCTCCATAGACCTTTCCTAATGTCAATAACATCGTTGAACCATACCCCAAACTCATGACCAAAATGAATCCCAGCACTGAAAGGGTTAAGCTGTAATGATGTGAGTAATAACCACCTTTTGTTGGAATAAAGAATCTGAATCTAAATTTGAATCCTTTCTTCTTCCTTACCCTTCCGTTTCTCTATTTCTTCTACCTCCTCTATCCTTTGGCCTATTCCATTTTCACCATCCTTCTCTCTTCATCTCCTCTCCTCATTTTCCTTTTTTATAGCTTCATTACCTTTTTATTGCATTCCTTCCCACTTCTTTCCCTTTCCCAGTTCTCCCATGCCTTCCTTTATATGTCTTCCCTTTCATTTTCTTTCCTTCACTCTCTCCCTTTTCGTCTCTCCTTCTCCAGTTTTTCATTTTCTTTCTCCACCTTCCTTTTAATTGTTCCATTTGACCTCTCATCTTTTCCTCTCTCTCTCTCTCTCTCTCTCTCTCTCTCTCTCTCTCTCTCTCTCTCTCTCTCTCTCTCTCTCTCTCTCTCTCTCTCCCTATACAAGCTGGGAAACCTAAGACCTTCAATTAACTCCATCAGAAAAGTGGTATCCTCTATTCCATGCCCAGAATCAATGATGAATGAAATTATCATGCTTTTGTTCCCTCTTTCAAGATTACACAGAATATAAATTTCTTCAGACAGACAAACAGACAGAGAGAGAAAGAGAAAGCAAGGAGGAAAAGAGAGAGAGAGAGAGAGAGAGAGAGAGAGAGAGAGAGAGAGAGAGAGAGAGAGAGAGAGAGAGAGAGAGAGAGAGAGAGAGAGAGAGAGAGTGTGTGTGTGTGTGTGTGTGTGTGTGTGTGTGTGTGTGTGTGTGTGTGTGTGTGTGTGTGTGTGTGTGTGTGTGTGTGTGTGTGTGTGTGTGTGTGTGTGTGTGTGTGTGTGTGTGTGAGCAAAATGAAACGCGTCACAGCGAGTTGGGGCCTTTAACTGCTCGCTCATTTGGGCTGCAACATCTGGTGATTTTCTGTGAAGGTTCAATTAAGCTGACTGATTTACAGCGGGCCTCACGGGGACTGGCTGGGGATGGACGTGTGGGGAAATGCACGAGTTTATGGGAATGTTGATATGTTGTTAATGTTAGCGACACTCCTGCTGGTGGTACTATGCTGCTACTACTGACACTGCTACTACAAATGATGATGGTAATGATTTTATCAGTAATAATAAAAATAATAGTAATAATAAAAAAAAATAATAATATACTTCCAGCATTACTACTACTACTACAACTACTACTACTATTACTATTACTACTGCTTCTACAACTACTGCTGCCCAAACCATCATCACCACTACTACTACTAGGCTACTATTACTACAACTATTGCTCACTCCTATATACTACTAATACTATAACTATCACAGCAACAACTACCACAACTGCATAAGATTTCGAATACAATAATACAATAGGACCAGAAGACCATTCAAAACCATAACAAGTAGAATCAGAAACAAATACCACCACCACCACCGCCATCACCACCACTGACAGCCCTCAGGAAATATACACTTGACGCAGCAAAACACCCAACGTGGAGCACCAGCCTTCTCTCCTCTTCTCCTCTACCCTTTCCTCGACCCTCTCCCACCAGGCCAACCATCCGCTTCTCCGCACCTGGACTTGTTTCGCAACTCTCGACTTCTTAACGCATTCAAATTTGTGTTCCTTTAAAAAAAAAAAAAAGAAAGAAAGAGAAAAAGAAAAAGAAAAGAAAAAGAAAAGAAAAAGAAAGAAAAGAAAAAAAACAGACGCAAAGAATACAAGAAGTGATGATCTGAATCTGAAATCTGAATCTGAATCTGAATCTGGACTAGTTTTCCAACATTCGACTTCTTAACACATCCAAAAGAAAAAAAAAAAAAAAAAAAAAAGAAAAAAGAAAAAGAGAGAAAAAAAAAAAACAGACGCAAAGAATACAAGAAGTGATGATCTGAATCTGAAATCTGAATCTGAATCTGAATCTGGACTAGTTTTCCAACATTCGACTTCTTAACACATCCAAATATGTTCCTTAAAAAAAAAAGAAAAAAAAAAGAATACAGGAAGTGATGAAAAAAAAGAATGAAAGATTAAATATATCTTTTGAATTACACTAATTGATCATCTGTCTATCTATTATTACATATCGACTTATTTGCCAACCGTTGACTTCTTAATGCGCCAAATCTGTGTCTTTTTATTAAGAAAAAAAAAAAAAGATACACAGAATATAGTTAGTGATGATAAAGGAATGAAAAAAAAATGCATACATCTTTTGAATTACACCAAGCGATTATCTGTTTATCTATTATCACACCTCGACTTCTTTCCTAACCATCGACTTCTTAACGCGCCAAATCTGTGACCCTTTATAAAAAAAAAAAAAGATACACAAAATGCAGGAATAGCGATAAAAAGAAAAACAAATTGAAAGAAAGAAATTATATGTATGTTTTGAATTACACTAACCAAACATCTACATTTATCTTTTTCTTTTACTTTTTACGTTTTTTTTTTTTTTTTTTTTTTTTTTGCGGCATAAAGTTAGGAAAGACTATATTTTTGTTCCTTTTTCTCCCTTTTGGTCAGTCTTTTATACGCTTATAAAAGATGTCAGGGAGAATAATGGCGGTGGTTTATGCATGAAAGGCTAACAATGATGTGAATGTCAGTTTCTACCAGGAATATTCCACAGCGGCGTCTCTTTTGTCGTATATTTATGCATTAGAGTGGGACAGAAGACAGTGAATGTAACTTATGTATTTATTTATTCATTTACGTATTTACTCTATTTATTTATGCATTAGAGTGGGTGGAGAGCAGAGAATGTAGGTTCATTTACTTATTTGTTTATATATATATTTTATCTGTTCACAATCCACGCACGTGTCTTTAAATATCTATCTGTTATTATCTCCGTCAGTTATTGTGTTGAAAATGGCGTCTTTTTCATTTTTTATCTATCTATTTATTTATTTTATTTTTTAACTAATGTGGGCTTTTCACGGGAATTTATGGGCTAAAGGGGATACTTTTTGGGGTAACTCCTATCTCAAAGCCCACCCGCTAGGAAACCGTTGCCCTGAGTGAGGAAGCCCAACCTGCACTCGGACCGTGGACAGGATTCGAACCCGTGCGCTTAGAGACCCCTCCACTGTACCACGGCGGGCTCCTATTTGTCTTTATATTTTGAGTACTTTACGTAGAAGATAAAATATTCGGCTTTTTTTTTTCTTTTCTTACAATATATGAAATTTTCTTTACCGCCATCATCACCACCACTACGTAAACATCACTATAACCTCACTAACGTCACAATACCACCATAACTACCTTCACGTCACCACCATTACCACATCATACAAACATCACTATCACATCTCTAGAGTCACATCAGCACTACCATCACATCACCACTAACATTGTACGAAGATCAAAATTACATCACCATCTTTATCATCACATCACCATTATCACCACCACCACCACCATCACCACCATACAGACATCACTGTCACATCACTAGCGTCACATCACCACTAACATTGTACGAAGATCAAAATTACATCACAACCTTTACCATCACATCACCACTATCACCACCACCACCACCACCACCGCACAACATCACCACTACTACTATCATATCACCACCATCACCACACGACCATCAAAATTAAATTACTATCACTACCGTCACATCACCATTATCACCACCACCACACAAACATCACTATCACATCACTAGCGTCACATCACCACTACTACCATCACATCACCACTACCACTATACGAATATCAAAATTACATCATCACCATCACATAGAGGTCACTATTATATCACCAGCTACATATCACTATCAGCATTACATCACCACCACCATCACTTCACCACCATCACCATACAGAGATCACCATTACATCACAAGCCTCACATCACCAACACCATTACTCCACCACCATCACCATACAGAGATCACCATTACATCACCAGCCTCACATCACCACCACCATTACTTCACTATCATCACCATATACAGATCACCATTACATCACCAGCCTAACATCACCACCATTACTTCACCACCATCACCATACAGAGATCACCATTACATCACAAACCTCACATCACCACCATTACTTCACCACCATCACCATACAGAGATCACCATTACATCACAAGCCTCACATCACCAACACCATTACTCCACCACCATCACCATATACAGATCACCATTACATCACCAGCCTTACATCATCACCACCATCACTTCACCACCATCACCATACAGAGATCACCATTACATCACCAGCATCACATCACCACCATTACTTCACCACCATCACCATGTAGAGATCACCATTACATCACCAGCCTCACATCACCACCACCATTACTCCACCATCATTACCATATACAGATCACCATTACATCACCAGCCTCACATCACCACCACCATTACTTCACCATCATCACCATATATAGATCACCATTACATCACCAGCCTCACATCACCACCATCATTACTCCACGATCACATACTCATTCCTTCCACCAGTAGTTACTCGTATATGTACCCTAATAAATTCTCTATGTTAATATTAAGGAATTTTTATGAGAGGTTTGCATTGGAAAGGGGAATAACTTATTGGATTTGAGGCTGATTCAGTTACGCGTATGGATAGAATATTTATTTATTTATTTATTTATTTATTTATTTTTTTTTTATCAAGGGCCTTTGTTGAATAAGACTACGGGGAATTCCTGTCAGGTTTCGTATAGGAATATGAGAAAGCGAAGGGAAGGCAAGAAAATGTAATATTCCTGCACGTGGCTCTCCCTGCGTGTGACTGTGTGACTGTGTGAGTGTGTGAGTGTTGGCTGACGTATGCACTCTTTGTATATACGGTTTTATTAATAGTAAGGTTTAATATTCGCACGATGATTTTATGTGAAAATTTATATGAGAACATAAGAAAATGAGGGAAGCTGTAAGCGTGTCAGACTTACATGTGGCAGTCCCTGTAGCTTCTATCATTGCTAATTCTGAAGTTAATACTACATAAGAGTCATAGTGAATTATTAGTTCACAAATAGAGTGGTAGACGATCAAAAATATACTTAATAATGCAGCAGCGTCAATTCACAAATCATTTCTAAATATAAAGAGAGAGATAGGAAGAAATTGGTTTGCAAATAACATCGAAGGCTACTACTAATAGGTCAAAGGGAGGAGGAGAAGTAGAAGTAGGAGGAGGGGAAGGATGAGGAGGAAGAGGAGGAGGAGGAGGAGGAGGAGGAGGAGGAGGAGGAGGAGGAGGAGGAGGAGGAATACAAAGGAATACAAAGGAATATACAAAGAAAAGACCAAGCAACAACAGACCCTGGGGTCCTTACTAGGCTGCTTGGTTAACTATTCTATACTAACTACATAGTGTTAGAGACAGGACAGGAAAGCAGAAGGCTCCTCCCCACCCACCCATCCCACCAGCCGAAGCTGGCCGGAGGAGGAGGAGGAGGAGGAGGAGGAGGAGGAGGAGGAGGAGGAATACAAAGGAATACAAAGGAAAGCCAAAAAGCAACAGACCTCTTGGTTCTTTCGAGGCTGTTTGGTAACTACTTCTAATTGGCTACAGATAAGAGAGACAGGACAGTACAGGAGAAGGCTCCTTCCCATCCACCACTCCCTCCAGCTTTCGCTGGCATAGAAAATAGTTTGGAAAAGTACCATGCAGTATGGAAAAACTGACATGGAATTTTCACAGGAAAGGATGAAAGGAGATTCTATTATTCACCCTACGGTGAACTCTACATATCTATCTATAAGAAAGTTAATATATACTATCATGTTTAATTATTCAGACAAGAAGAGAGCTTGTTGGGGTTATTCTTTAAATATTTATCAATTTTGTTTTTGAATGATGCAATGGAAGTACTGTTTACTATTTCTGAAGGAAGCTTATTCCAAATGTTAACAATTCTATTAAAGAAAAAGTGCTTTGCCTCGTGGGTTTTAAAGCATTTTGGTGTAATTTTAAATCATTATTCCTTGTAATGGTGGAATGATCAATAGTAAAATATTCAATTAACATCAAGATTGTTGTATCCCTGAAAAATTTTGAAAACTTCGATTAAGTCTCCTCTTATCCTGCGCTTTGTTAAGCTGAATAAATTTAATGCTTCCAGTCGTTCCTCATACGGCTTGTTTCTTAATCTCGGAATCATCTTGGTCATGTTACGCTGGATCTTTTCCAGTTTTTCAATGTCTTTTCTGTAATATGGTGACCAGAACTGCACACAGTATTCGAGCTGAGGACGCACCAATGAATTATATAAAGTAAGGATAACTTTTTCTGATTTAAATTCAAAGGTTTTTCCAATGAGCCCAACTAATTTATTTGCATTCTTCACTGCTTCTGTGCAGTGTTTACTCGGCTTCAGGTCTTTAGACACCACAACACCAAGATCTTTTTCATTCTCAGCACTTGCCAGAGGTACATTATTCATAACATATTTTGCTTGTACATTGTTTCTTCCGATGTGTAGAACTTTACACTTTTCTATATTGAATTTCATTTGCCATTTTCTGCCCAGCGTGTCAGTTTATTTAGGTCACACTGTAGTTCTTTCCATTGTGACGTTGATGTCATTTTGCTCATTATTTTGGTGTCGTAAAAAACTATAAAGACATACACTAGGTCCCACCGAGACTCGAACTCGGATTGTTGGATTCAGAGTCCAAAGTGCTGACCATTACACCATGGGACCCTGTGCAGGAGGAGGAGGAGGAAGAGGAGGAGAAGGAGGAGGAGGAGGAGGAGGAGGAGGAGGAGGAGGAGGAGGAGGAGGAGGAGGAGGAGGAGGAGGAGTGGGAATACCTTTCTTCTCTCTGAACTCACTACCTCTTAGATCTCTACCAATCTTCCTATTCTGTTGTTCATTCCTGTTACTTCCTTTCACTTATCGGTGAGGTGCCGCCCACTGGGCCTTTGGGTTTATGCAGTTATGCTTTCCAGTGGGTCGCCTTCATTGACCTCATAATAATAATAATAATAATAATAATAATAATGGTGGAGAAGAAGGGAAGAGGAAAAACACATAACAGAAATGAACTTAATGATGGTATTAATGGCAGATCAATAGGGAAAGATGAGACAGACTTAGAGACACGGGTGATAGGTAGACAGATGTAGGTTTCATAAAGAGAATGGAACGTACAGGTCTGATTTTTTCTTTCTTTTGTATTTTTGCAGCTTCCTAAATTTAAATAAGTGCACGTGTTTTATTACCAATTGTTTCCCCAACGGCAGGACGGAGAATAAAATAACTAGCTGTTCTACATTTGCATCATAAAAGGCGTAAAAAGTAAAATAAAAAGTAAGATAAAATAGAATAGATAAATGAATAAATAAAACAAGAAAAACTAAATACGATAAATGCTCTCAGGTATTTTTACATTATCTTCTTTTCTATTTTCTTTGGTCTTTTTCATGTTCTATTTCTCTTTTTTTCTACATTTTCAACTCTTTCATGTTCTAATTTTATCTATAATCTAACTTCCATGTTCTAATTTTCTCTATAAAGAACAATGCGTTTAGCTACACCTTTGTTGCACTCTTAGATGGTTGTGTGGCATAGAAAAGATAGAATTACTTTTTATCTATATTTTTTTCTCACTTAATTTCATCTTATTTATCTATTCATTTATTTTTTGCCAGTGAGTGAATGCTCATTAAAGCCATTTCTCTTATAATACCCAAAATTTCAACAAAAGACGATGGAACCATTAAAAACTAACACCAAGAAATACAATTAGTGGCAATACTGACATCAAAACAATATCAATAAACGAAAAAAGTGAATTGCGTACTGTATAATTTTTGCTCCCAAGTATTCATGGCACATAAACTCCCATATACCGGCGCAACACAACCACCCAATCCACTCACGGCACCCATTAACCACTCTCATACAAAGAAGACTAATTTGAAGACCACATATAGCATCAAACACCAATAGTTCCAATTTCTTTTCTATATAAATCATACTCACCATGACGTCAAAGGCTTAGTACTAATAGGCAAAAGGGGGAAGGAGGAAGAGGAGGAGGAGGAGGAGGAGGAGGAATGGGAATGATAAAAAGAGGTGGTAGAGGAGAAGGGAGGAGGAAATAATACAAATAAAACACAGAAATTCCAGGCAGCAACAGACTTTGAGGCTCTAATTAAGCTGCTTGAGGAAGAGAAGGAGAAAAAATTGAAGGAGGAGACGGGAGACGAGAGCTGGAAGAAGAGGAGACAGTAGTGGTGGTGGCGACGGTGGTGGTAGTGGTGGTGGTGGTGGTGGGAGGAACAGATGGGAGGAGGAAAGGAAATATATGGTACAGATTTTAATATAATTTTCAAAAAGGGAATATCCACGTGACTCAGAAGACTCCATCTGACGCTCCCTTTCCCCGGGGTCGAGAAATTTACGACAGTCTCACACTTTACGGGGAAATAAATCTTAATAATCTGTAAGCTATTGGCAGAGAGAGAGAGAGAGAGAGAGAGAGAGAGAGAGAGAGAGAGAGAGAGAGAGAGAGAGAGAGAGAGAGAGAGAGAGAGAGAGAGAGAGTCATGAAAGGTGAAATAAAAAAGGAGCACTGGGCCTTTAGGGCTTGATTACATTTTCTATTTACCTTTATTTGAGTTTGTTCCTTTGACAGTGACGCGACTCTGCCACTAATGCTGTCAAAGGTAAGACTTGTGAAGCGAGGATGAGAGATGTCTGTGTGTGTGTGTGTGTGTGGGTGAATGGGTGGGTGTGTGGGTGTTACCAATTCAACATGTCACCCATTCCCATCTCTCTCTCTCTCTCTCTCTCTCTCTCTCTCTCTCTCTCTAACCTCTACTCCTAACATACACCACAAAAAAGAAATGAAAGTAAATAAAAATCCACGGACAAGATGACAAGACCCACAGTACGTCCTCAAGAGCCTGGCGTGTAGTGGTTGATGGCTGGAGTGAGAACAGTCAACGCCCGGTGACGTAATAAGTGAATTCCCATACATACATACATACATACATACATACATACACGTAATTCTAAGGCCATTTCGTGTCCTCTGCAGCGCTTATGAATGCTCGGTTACGCAAGAGAGAGAGAGAGAGAGAGAGAGAGAGAGAGAGAGAGACCAAGAAAGGGAGAGAGAGAAAGAAGAAAGATAGAAAAGAGAGAAGAGAGAGAGAGAGAGAGAGAGAGAGAGAGAGAGAGAGAGAGAGAGAGAGAGAGAGAGAGAGAGAGACGCACCAAGAAAGG
The DNA here is from genome assembly GCF_017591435.1 of Portunus trituberculatus. Taxonomy (NCBI): domain Eukaryota; kingdom Metazoa; phylum Arthropoda; class Malacostraca; order Decapoda; family Portunidae; genus Portunus; species Portunus trituberculatus. The sequence goes on from NC_059293.1 coordinate 9,845,297, forward strand.
GATAAAAAGAGAGAAGAAGAAATGATAGAAAAAGAGAGAGAGAGAGAGAGAGAGAGAGTAGGGAAGATGGAGGTACTCAGTCACTGTCGTACCCATATGGCTAGTTGATGAAGGTATTAAATTGACCATCATAACTTAGGACTCCCATACAATAATGTCCCTCTCTGTCTCTCCTGAAGTTATGGCTTGCTGGTCAGTCTTCTCCCAGGACGCCTTCGTGTGCTGCTACAGGGACATTGTTAGCATTAAGGCGTTCTATTCCGATTTCTAGCCCCTTCAGTACCATGACGTGTTCTCATATTCATTCTGCTTACTATTTGGTGATTCTAAACAGCTTCGGAACCTCATATGGGGATTAAAATAGTGAAGACTCTGGCTATTAATCTTTTGACCTTCATAGACTCATCTAATGTCAATAAAATGGTTTAATCGCACACGAATCTCAAGATAAAAATGTGTCCCATTAGTGAAAGGTTGGGTTTTCAAGAGTTGTGATTCTAAATAGTTTAATAAAATTCTGCATCATTAGTGTAAAAATATTATTATATGATATTTGAAGTTAGTTGGTAGCAGATAATTAAATTTTGTTATAGTTTTCTCTCTCTTTTTTATTATTATTAACACTATAATATATTTAGAAGGATTTGGACGAAATAACGAGCTTAATTCAATCTAACAGACCAGTAAAATGTTCGTCTTTCAAAGATGTATAGGAAAGATTAGCAGCGAATAGATTAAGTTAACGAAAAAAAAAAGAGCAACATACAGCGCTTGAGTCGAATGATTCTTGTATTTGGGCCCTGTTCGACTGCAGTTCATTAGCTGCTTCGAAAAACTCGACTCACTGTAGCCAACCTAGGACGAGAACACAGGTGGGCAAGGAGGAGAGAGCGAATGGTACCGGCACCTTTACTAGACCTACATTCCACGTTGTCTCTGTACATTAGCGCTCTAAACTATCTGTACAGTTCGGTGGAATAGCAGACACTATGAAACATACTGAATGATTACATGTTGCGTCGTTAAGGTTGGTGCGCGTAGCTTGATGTACAGGGCTAACAATTGTTGCCACCGTGATCACCAAACGTGTCAAGTAATATCGTTTATTGTCTCGAAATGTAGAGCTCTTATTTCCCAGATAGTTTTGGGAGTTACTGTACCTCAGCCATTGTTAATAAAGCTGAGATTCTCTACGGAATATATATGCCCGCCCCGATTATTACATGCAGTGCTGGCGATTTAGTGGCGAGGTTTCATAATTTCTCTCAGTGGTGAGTTTGTTGTGCGGGTTTCAGGTTTAGTGGCGGAATGCTGGCCTAGAGATGAGCGGACTGGGATTAGAGGGATTTTCATATTAGTGTGGTTAAAATATTGTCCACTATTAAGATTGTTTTATATTAATTTTGTCCACCATACATTAATACAGAAATCTTTCCCTGTTTGTTTGTCTCTGTTTGCTTATAGTTTGATGAGTTTGTGCGTAAACACACACACACACACACACACACACACACACACACACACACACACACACACACACACACACACGTGTTTCAAAAATAAAAAAAGGAGACATAATCACATCCGCATGAATAAAAATGCCATCAACTAGGAAAGTTCACCAACAAGGTTATAATTACGGTGCAGTTTCACATCACCTCCACTTAACATGTAATACATTCTACACTGCACGGGAAAAGCGGCTCATAACGAGTGTTTATGCGAGCTCTATGTTGCCCCATATGCATGATTCCTAAACGCATCGGTCCCATAGAATGACTTATTTCAAAGCCTGCAGGGGTGATAAGTTAGGTTCGTCTCATGAATGCAATAGAACTTTTGTTAAAGTATTTATAGAATCATGGAAACGTTTTCTGAAATAACATCAATAATTGCCAGAAGAGCTCGTTAAAACTTAATTCTTATTGACGGTAAAAGAGGATCAGAAGGAGACAGCCATCTAAACCTGCAACAGAAGACCTACAACAACATTGATCCTCAGCAGTATAGGCCACGACCATTAAAGATAAATAAAACATTTTGGGAATAAAGTTTTTATTCAGACTTCTTCCCTTAAACCTTTCCCTGGTATTGACATATCGATCATTAATTAGAAATCTCTTAAAACTATTTCATATTTATTCTATAGCCGTATTTCTAAATATTGGTCTTTCTTCTTTTAATTCCCTTTCTCTTTCTTTGAGAGGCGTGTAAGTGTTATGTGCTTTAATGTTAATATTCTGTATTTTAATGCAGTTAATTGTTGTGCATGTCAGTGAAAGGGTTAAAGTCCACCACTGACCTCATTGCAACTCTCCTACTTTTAAACAACGAAAATTACCGCGCTATACGAAGTGTGATTATTAATGATGGAAAGCACTGAAGTTCGTGAGTGAGGAAAACTTTTATTTACGAACAAGTGCTTGTGATTAATGATGTGCCGCGCCTCACACAGCCACTGGAGTGTTGGGGTGGCGGTACAAGTAGCTGTGGTGGTAATAGTGGCGGTGGTGCCTTACGTGAGCTACTTACCATTGTCGTGTTATTTTTTTTCATTCATTGAGGCGTGTGATTAATCATTATAGCGTCCTACTTCGAGTACTTTTAGGAACTTTTAATGGAAGTTATTACGGTTCAAGAATGTTATTTTTCTGATTTACGAAGTTATTAGAATTTTTAAAGATGTTTTCAGGATTCTAGTAACATTTTAACAGGTGTCAGTAGAAGTTACTAAAATTTTCAGACGCGTTTTTCATACAACTGCAAGTGATTAGTTTTCAAAAATATTTCCATGAATCTAATAACAATGCAATACGCACTAGTGAAAGTATAGTCTATATTGCTTTGGTTCTACTGAATTTAACACAAATTCCGCACCATAAAGAGGAAACCATCCTTGACAATCTGAGTAATTATCTGTGTAACCTTTGAAAAATATTCCCTGTAAGAGAACAAAGCGTTTAAGAATAAAAGCTTATGTGTGGAGCAACTCATAACACGCCAGCTATGGCAGTGTAATATATCACGTCACTCGTTGTATCGGACGGGTAACAAATGAACGGGATGAATAAGGTGAACCGGATGGATTTATGAGGTTAGTTGTAAAAATCTCCCTAGGCTAAAATAAACAGGATCGATCGCTTCCGGGTAAGACAATCGTATGCAGGCTGCGGTTCAGATAAATAGTGTGGTAATGAAAGCGTTAAC
>NC_059293.1:9851003-9856003 GCF_017591435.1 Portunus trituberculatus
GAAGGAGAGAAAGGACGGGATAGCGATGGGAGGAAGGGTGACGGAAAGAGAGGGAGGAGAGGGAAGGGTGACTGGAGATAAAGAGGAGAAGTCTGGATTGGAGGGAAAAATTAAGAGGGTTTCATCACAAGGGAAATTAGATAAGAACGGAAAAAAGGGCAACGTGAGAGGCTTCGTATATGAATGAAGAAGAGGAGGATGAATAGGAGGAGGAGGAGGAGGAGGAGGAGGAGGAATACATAGAAAGACGAGTGACAGGAGGCCTTGCGACCTATGACGAGGTCACTCGTTTTACTATACTACATCTACAGAAGCTACATACTTAGTAGGAGGTAAGGATAGGACAGATGAAGCTCCTCCCCACCCATCATTCCCTCCGGCGTCACCCGGCAAGAAATAAGACGAAAATACACCCAGATTGCTAAGGACAATCCGGGAAATTTAAACAGGAAAGATGGGAAAAAAAAGAGGAGGAGGAGGAGGTGGAAGAGTAGAAGGAGAAGGAAGAGGAGGAAGACGAGGAGGGAAGGAAGCTGTAACTACTACTAATACTGGTCCTTCTATTACTACTACTACCACCACCACTATTACTACTACTACTACTACTGCTAATAATAATACTTCTACTACTACTACTACTACTATTACTACTGCTACTATTACCACTACTACAACTACAAAAAAAGACAGAAAATAAGAACAGACAAATACACAATAACTAAGACCAAAACCACCAAAACAACTACAACTACAGCAACTACTATTACTGAACAGACACAGAGACATCCACACAGAGCAACAGGCAGCAGAAGTAGTAGTAGACACAAACTAAGAAGAAAAAGCACCACTGCCAGAAAGAACGAGGAGGATAAGACAGAAAGGGACAAAGACAATTACACCCCCCAAATAGAGGCCAGGAATGGAGAGGAAGATTAATAGCACCGGGCAGGTTACGTATCTGGCCAGGAGTGAATGACCTTCCCAACACACGTGAGGGCGAAAAGAGATCACGTGTCCGCCATGTTTCTTCTAGGATTTTCATTCATTCCTTTGCGAGCGCCGAGTTTTCTTGTGTTTTTTTCTTTTCTTTTCTTTTTTTTTTTTTTTATTCTCGTTTTGAAAAGTCGGTGATGCGTTCATGGTTTCTCTCTCTCTCTCTCTCTCTCTCTCTCTCTTTCCTATCGATTCTTTCTTTTTCTATCTTTTGTACTGTTCGTAAATCAAGGTATGTTTACGGTCTCTCTCTCTCTCTCTCTCTCTCTCTCTCTCTCTCTCTCTCTCTCTCTCTCTCTCTCTTCTCTCTCTCTCTCTCTCTCTCTCTCTCTCTCTCTCTCTCTCTCTCTCTCTCTCTCTCTCTCTCTCTCTCTCTCTCTCTCTCTCTCTCTCTCTCTGTCTTAGCGAGAGAAAAAAGGACATGTTTCTGTTAATTGGATCTGGTTCATTAAATTCTACTGTGAAAGACGTGACGTTCAATGATGAAGTAAATGGGCCTTTCTCTCTCATTTTTCTTTATTCACTTATTCATTTATTACTTATTATTTTTCTTTATCTGGGTTAGGGGAGCAGGACGCATTATATATAGAATTTTTTCAAATATTCTTGCTTTAACATTTTTTCAATAGCACATTTTTTTTTTTCATTTTATCAGTTCTTTTTTAATTATTTGTAGGTGTCTCTAATAAGAAATACATCAGTCTGCCTCTGTCTGTCTGTCTGTCTATCTGTTTGTCTCTCTCTCTCTCTCTCTCTCTCTCTCTCTCTCTCTCTCTCTCTCTCTCTCTCTCTCTCTCTCTCTCTCTCTCTTCTTCTTCCTTGTTTTCTTTATCCTTATTTTCTTTTCTTGTTCCATCGTCATGCATGCAATTATACCTCTCTCTCTCTCTCTCTCTCTCTCTCTCTCTCTCTCTCTCTCTCTCTCTCTCTTTCGTGACTCAGTGACTTTCCGTGACTCAGTTCAGCCTACGTCAACTCCTAATCATAAACAAGAATGACAAGTGGGTGGAAGTATGCATATCTTACTACAATCACATACAAGGACAGCTAAGTGAAGGTCTGCTGGCTTCTTGCAACCTCCTTTGTGTTCTTATGTTGTTCTATTGATCTCTAGCCGTGTGAAGAGCGAGTAGTCACATAAAGAGTATTGGCAGGTTAGGTTATGGAACGATGTTTCTGTGAGGCGAGCAGAGGGGAAGATAATCACGGGAATCTCAGCAAATTAAAGGGTTTCGGATCGTAAAAATCAGATTGTTAGTGAGGGTAAGTCTGCTGGTAATTAGTGAGAGAGAGAGAGAGAGAGAGAGAGAGAGAGAGAGAGAGAGAGAGAGAGAGAGAGAGAGAGATCCATACAATATGAAACTACGTATTAGTGGAAGTTTCTTAGTAATGGTAGTAGTTCTGTAATAGCAGTAGTAGAAGTAGCACTAGTAATAGTAGCAGTAGCAATAACCAGTATTAGTAATAGTAATGGTAATAGTAGTAGTAGTAGTAATGGTGGTGGTGGTGGTGGTGGTGGTGGTGGTGGTGGTGGTGGTAGTAGTAGTAGTAGTAGTAGTAGTAGTAGTAGTAGTAGTAGTAGTAGTAGTAGTAGCAGTCAATAAACATGGGTGGAGTAATAGCAGTAGTAGTAGTAGTAGTAGTAGTAGTAGTAGTAGTAGTAGTAGTAGTAGTAGTAGTAGTAGTAGTGGTGATAGTAGAACAATAAGAAAAACAAGAAAAAGTAGGTGGTGGTGTAGTAGTAGTTGTAGTAGTAGTGGTGGGAAGAGGAGTGGTGGCAGTGGTGGTGGTAATAGTGGTGGTAACAGTAGTATTAGTAGTAGTAGTAGTAGTAGTAGTAGTAGTAGTAGTAGTAGTACTAGCAGCAGTAGTAGAACAAAAAAGACGAAAAAAGAAGAAAAAAGAAAAATAGCAAAGGAACAAGAACGAGAAGAATAGCAACAAGAAAAAGAAGAACAAGAACAAGAGGAAAACAAAAACGAAAAAAAAAAAAGAAAAACGAGAGAGAGAGAGAGAGAGAGAGAGAGAGAGAGAGAGAGAGAGAGAGAGAGAGAATTAATGAACCCTAAGCAAGGCGACACACGGTGAAGTCAAGTTAGGCATCCACAATAATTAAGTTGAAAGACCAAGATTTACGCAGCGCTATTTAAGGCAATGATTCTAGCCTCGCTCCTTAATTAGTTGACATTCATCTGGCTGGGAAGGAGAGGCATTATGCGGCAAGGCGCTCCACTACTGTCTCCAGACCACAAGGAAAAATGACATGGAAATTAAGGGGGATTGGTGGCAGTTAGTCTTCATTCTGTAGGTGTACGAGAGGTGAAGGATGGGATGGAGGGAGGGGATGTCTCGGTCTCTGTTTCAGCCTCAGTCTCGATCTCGGTCTCTCTCTCTCTCTCTCTCTCTCTCTCTCTCTCTCTCTCTCTCGGCTTACATGTTTATTTTCTTGTTTGTTTTTGTTTGGTCTTGTTAATTCTGTTTGTTTTGTTTGGTCTTGTTAATTCTGCGTGTTTTTTTCTCTCTAACACACACACACACACACACACACACACACACACACACACACACACACACACACACACACACACACACACACACACACACACACACACACACACACACACACACACACACAGCCATCACGAGCCTCCAGATGTACATGAAATAACCTACATTACTACCAACCATTGAGTTTCATGGGAGGGCAACCTTTACGATGACAAACAAACGCCTTTCTTTTCCTCCTTTCCTAAATAAACATCTCGGGCAATGGAGGCCAATAAACCTACTACTACTACTACTACTACTACTACTACTACTACTACTACTACTACTACTACTACTACATTGAAGGGCGGAAGTTTACAAGCATGTCTTCCACCACTACTACCACCACCGTCACCGCCACTTCCCAGGAAAAATAATCACAGTAAACGATTTTCCGAGAGAGAGAGAGAGAGAGAGAGAGAGAGAGAGAGAGAGAGAGAGAGAGTGTGTATACAGGGAAGAAAGACAGCATTAGGAGAGAAAGGAGCGAAGGAAGGAGGGAAAGGAGGAAAAGAGGAAGTGCAGAGTAGTAGGAGGGAGGGAGGGAAAGGTGTACCTATCCTGACATATGACCTCCGTCCTATCAAGGCTAATGGATGATTTCTGATTCTCTCTCTCTCTCTCTCTCTCTCTCTCTCTCTCTCTCTCAACTAAACTAAACTAATAATGATAATAAAATAATAATAATAATAATAATAATAATAATAATAATAATAATAATAATAATAATAATAATAATAATAATAATAATAATAATAATAATAATAATAATAATAATAATAATAATAATAGTAATAATAATGATAATAATAATAATAATAATAATAATAATAATAATAATAATAATAATAATAATGTAGATAATGATAAAAATCAATTTAAATGAAAAAAAAATCCAAAAAGTTTAGACTGATTCTCTCTCTCTCTCTCTCTCTCTCTCTCTCTCTCTCTCTCTCTCTCTCTCTCTCTCTTTATCTATCTATCTATTTATCTATTTATCTATCTATCTATCTCTCTCTCTTTACATTTTATTTGCAGCCTTTCAATTGGTTCTGAAAAAAAAAAACACCACAAAGAAAATTAATCTCTAGATGGAAGTACATGACACACTATATAGAAAACGGAACTGGAGACGATACTTATTTCAAACATCGGAATCTCCTTCACGAATTTCAACTTTAGGACTCTTCAACTTGTAACCTTTAGGGAGCGAGAGAAGAGACAGCACGCGAGAGACACTGAGTAAACTAACAAACCAAGACCAACCTCGTCTCATTTCGTTGTATCTGCAAACTTACTTAATATTTCGCTCATTTCTCTCGTTGTTCATTCCTCGCATGGTTTATTTCATGAATGGAAACTTGATATACAGGCAGCGCGGGTTGGCATAGTGGTTGCGAAGGGTGTGGTGAAGGGGAAGGGTAAAAAGTGTGGTTTGTGCTGATGGTGTTACTAGCAAC
>NC_059293.1:9858503-9883503 GCF_017591435.1 Portunus trituberculatus
CGTTCAGAAAAAAGCTGAATAGGTGATCAAAATTAGAGAATATCTGCTTTAAAAGGAAGGAAGAAATGCAGAAGCAGGCAGGGAATTCCAGAGTTTATCTAGTGGATGTCAGTCGGTTTGCTTTACACAGGTATTGTCACATGTTAATTCACTGTAGTTCGTGGAGCTTTCTTATTTACTAATGTGTTTTATATATTCTTCTTCATCATCTTCTTTTCTTCTTTTTTTTTCTTCTTCTTCTTCTTCTTCTTCTTCTTCTTCTTCTTCTTCTTCTTCTTCTTCTTCTTCTTCTTCTTCCTCCTCCTTCTTCTTCTTCTTTTTCCTTTTCTTTTTCTTCTTCTTTCCTTTCTTTCTTTTCTTTCTTTCTCTTTCTCCTCCTCCTCTTCCTCCTCCTCCTCCTTCTTCTTCTTCTTCCTTTTCTTTCTTTTTTTCTTTCTTTTCTTTTCTTCCTCTCCTTTTCTTTTCTCCATCTTCTTTTTCTTCTTTTTCTCCTCCTCCTCCTCCTCCTCCTCCTCCTCCTCCTCCTCCTCCTCCTCCTCCTCCTCCTTCTACTCCTTCTCCTCTTTCTTCTTCTTCTTTTTGACAGCCTTCTTCAGCGCACTCGGACATCTGCACCTTTCTCTGCATTCATTAACCTCCTTTAAGATCTTACTAACAACGGCAATTGAATGAGTAATCGTGTAGCTCCAAATTCTTAGTCCTATTTCGCCGTCTCCCCAGAGTCAAGAGTTAGTGAGTGGTATGAATCTTTTTCCAGACCTTTCTGCCCTTTTCATGTTCCTTGTGACTCCCACCTTTTGCAATTCTATCGTAATTCCATTCTCCTATTTCACTATCTGTCTTCCCATCGATTTCCTTCCCACAATTGATTTTTTCCTCATTTTGTCAGTATTTGTGGTTATGTATTATGCTCATTAAATCGTGCCTTTAACAAAGTCTAATACTGTCATTAGCACTGTAAAGCTTAAAACAATTGATTCCCTGAAGAGCTTTATCATGTCGAAAATTGGACAAAAATTCAAAGGCTTAATTGTTCTCGGTAGACTGTGAATGAAGGTCGATTAATTTAATGATGATTTGATTTGTAACGGAGCGCTTTTTTTTTTTTTATGTATGAGAGGAAATCTGGCTATTGGCAACGAAAAACACTAAACAAAAATGCCTTCTTACATGCCAGTTATCGAGTAGGTTCGAGAGAGTTAGCCAAACGAATGGGATTAATATCTTGAAACTTCCCTCTTAAATGAGTTATGAAAGTATGAAATTCCGTTTAGCTTTCTACCTTGAAGGATAATTGCTTCATTTTAGATTATGTTCCTCTTTTTATTTGTCTTCCTCCAGATAACGAATGATTTTTCTTTTCTTAATTATCCCTTGTATCTCTCTTCCTAGATCAATTATATTTCATGTTACTTCAAATTAGTTTCCTTCCTCTTTTCCGTTCGCTTGATTAATAGTATTATTTCTTTCGGCTTCTTTCTCTGTTATTAATAGTTTATAATAGTGTTTCACTGGAGTTTCATTCTACTTTGAATATTGTGTTAGATTTCCCTTTGTCTTTCTCTTCTGTCTTCCTCGAACAATAATAATCCTCCTTGCTCTTGATTTCCAGTGCATGGCTGTCTGCTGCGTGTTCCCCGTGGGTGCTGTGTGTTGTGTCCCTCACCAGGTTATCCTATACATGCTGGGCTCCCTCGTCACTCTTGGGTCTCGAGGTCAATGTCTTAATTAAGCCACTACACTCATAACAAAAAAAAAGTATTCCATCTCATGACCCCATAGAAGGTTTCGGGGAATATTCATAACGGTGCCTAAAAATACTGAGCTTATATAACTGTCTGGTCTTAATATGCGAGAAAAAGTGATGGCATGTTCCTTTGTTCCTTATCTTTGACGGAGAGACCGTGAACGAGGCGCCATTGAGAACGATACTCACGATTTATAGCTCGGCCCATTACCTCAGAAGTGCCCCAATTTTTCACCGCTAAACTTGAACGAGGGACAAGTGGCTCCGTACACACGCCCATCTAGTAGTGAGATGGTGAGCGGGCAGTTCTACCACTAGCAGGCCTACACTTTGCCGTAGACTCAATGGTGGGATTTGAGGAAAGTTCTGTGAGACTAAAGGAGTGATAATTTCCTTGCTTGTTTTCAGAGTGTGTTGAAAATTACTGAGCAAAATTAGCAGAAACTCAAGTCAGTGTTGAGTTCCTTACAATCTGACGACTGAGACAAGACAAGGCAGCAAGCAAGGTTAAAGGGAGGGATTGCCTAAATAATATATAGACATTATGTAAGTAGCAAGAAAACACTAGGTCTACACGTGGCAGTCGTTGTATAAAGCATCAATATATCTCCAGTTACTTATTTACTGATAAAAAAAAAAAAAATCACACACATTTATCGACATTTTACATGCTTGATATTCCTTAGAGTTAATATCTTGTAAATAATAATAATAATAATAATAACAATAACAATAACAAGGTGCAGACACAATCATTAAAAAGAATCTAATAAGCACTCGTCCTGGCGGAGGATCTGAGCTGTGATGCATTTTCCTAACCCGACACACTGACATCGTACCATTAAGCGATATTAGCGTGCCATCACTCTTCTTCATATGTTGCAGCATCATACGAAACTCATCATCCATCACTTGCTTGACTGTCATTACCTAACTACTCGTAACAACCTTCATAAACTGTGCAATATTACCACGGCTCCCTGTAATGGTCCCTGATGCTCAATTTACCTCCTGTTTATTGATTCTGAAAGGCAATCTGCTGTTATTTTGACCAAGAAAAATATATACATACTACAAACAACGTAAAGAAAAACCACAGAACGTCCATTATTAACTGGCCAACATGAGTGCAAATTTCTATTATTGTGTCTGACGTACAATTTATCTTTTTTTTCCTATTTATTCCAAGCGATAGAAAAAAAATAAGAGTCTATACTCGTAGCTAAAAATAAAGTAAAAGTGAATTGATGCAATGAGGTACAAAGTAGGTGCTCTAAAATGTAATAATTCCTCAGTGTTCACCTACACACACACACACACACACACACACACACACACACACACACACACACATTATCCAGCCTCGTTCAGGTATCTTTAGCGAAATTAAGGTCAATGGGAATCCTTTTTCCACGAACTAGATTTTTGCTTCAGGCGGATAATATATTTTTACTTTTATTTGATTTGATCTGCTCCCTAATTTTTATCATTTGTGTGTTTGTGCCTACATCTGTGCGTGCATGTGTGTGTGTTTCACTGTATGATCTGCTGCAGTCTCTGACGAGACAGCCAGACGTTACCCTACGGAACGAGCTCAGAGCTCATTATATCCGATCTTCGGATAGGCCTGAGACCAGGCACACACCACACACCGGGACAACAAGGTCACAACTCCTCGATTTACATCCCGTACCTACTCACTGCTAGGTGAACAGGGGCTACACGTGAAAGGAGACACACCCAAATATCTCCACCAGGCCGGGAATCGAACCCCGGCCCTCTGGCTTGTGAAGCCAGCGCTCTAACCACTAAGCTACCGGGCCGTGTGTGTGTGTGTGTGTGTGTGTGTGTGTGTATGAGAGAGAGAGAGAGAGAGAGAGAGAGAGAGAGAGAGAGAGAGAGAGAGAAAGAGAGAGAGAGAGAGAGAGAGATTCACCACCACCACGGTCGTCTGCTGGTCACCCAGCCAGTCTTCCCCATTACGGAGCGAGCTCAGAGCTCATAGACCGCTCTTCGGGTAGGACTGAGACCACAACACACTCCACACGCCGGGAAAGCGAGGCCACAACCCCTCCAGTTACATCCCGTAACTATTTACTGCTAGGTGAACAGGAGCCACACTTGCCCATTTGCCTCGCCGCCTCCCGGACTCGAACCCGGACCCTCTCGAGTGTGAGTCGAGCGTGCTAACCACTACACTACGCGTGTAGAGAGAGAGAGAGAGAGAGAGAGAGAGAGAGAGAGAGAGAGAGAGAGTGTGTGTGTGTGTGTGTGTGTGTGTGTGTGTGTGTGTGTGTGTGTGTGTGTGTGTGCTAGAGGGCGATAGGACGGGGGGAGGATGTCTTCATTTAATAGGTTAACCTACTTGAGGTACAGTTATCACCAAGAGTTTGTTCACGTGCCTGTCATCTAATTCAAGCAGTTTTTATTTATTTATTTTCTTTGTCATGAGTTCTCTGGTATGTTGAAAGTCACCTTACAAAACCTGACAACTGATAGATTTTAAGATCAGAGAAAATTTAACACCGAAGGAAGAAAACTGTGGAAGTGATAATGAAAGGTTACACGTATAAACTTCTGACCGCGACTGTGCCTACGTTCTGATTACACCTGGATACTCGTATTTTTCATTTTCTTTTTACGTAATGGGTGAAAATCGGCAAAGAACAACAAAAAACATAAAAAATTAAGACCCACTCAAATACCAATCCCCGAAAAGTGTCAAGAGAGTTAGTCAAAAGAATGGGATAAATGTCTTGAAGCCTTCCTCTTAAATGAGTTCAGGATACAGGTAGATGGAAATAAGGAAACAAGCAGGGAGTTCCAGAGTTTACCAAAGTATAAGTACGCGCGTTTAAATCAAGAGCTGTGATATGGATGCCTTCTGGTTTCTTGCAGCTTCAGTGATATTTATTGTGTTCTTTTCACTATTCCAAGACGCACTTTTCGAATTGCTACCCTTTTTATATCACCAGACGCGCTCTTGTGGCTTTCCTTTTAATGTTTACTTCATTTCTTCCTTATGTAGCGTTCAAATAAGTATTCTATTCATGTTCTTGTCCCATATCGCTGGTAGACAAATATTTCTGCAAATCTTTCCTTCTTTATTAAACCTTTAAGTGGATGTATTGTTTATTTATATTACTTATTATTTAATTTGATTTGCTTATTACTACTGTTTTATATTTCCATTTCCTTTTCTTTCTTCCATTTTTGTGTATTCTTAGTTGGTTAGCTTTCCTATTTGATGGCAGACTTAAACCAACGCCTTTGCCGAGACCCAAGGCGCCAATAGGGTTGATGAAATGTATATGGATATTCTGCCACTCTACGATAGCCTGAAAAATAGCCCTCTTCCTCCTAAACCTGAGCTGTGGAGCCTGAGATCACGTGGAAGCGCTGACCGTTGTGATGGTAAGAGGCAGCGTGGAGAGTAACAAGATCATAAAAAACATCTTACACACTTTAAGGCAGAAAAGCTGAAAATAATGACCTTCAGATTTCTGTGTACGTTAAAGTAATTGGAGCGTGTTACATATCCTGAGTATTGGTAGTGAGGAAAAGGAGGAAAAAAGAGGACGCGGAGAGAAAGAGGACGGAGAGGAGGAGGAGGAGAAAAGAAGACGGAGAGGTGAAGGAGGGAGAGAAAGAAGACGGAGAGGAGGACGAGGGTAAGAATGTGAGTATTGAAGCTTTCCAGATGAATGTTGGATGATGGTGAGGGACTGAAGCACAGGAGGAGGAGGAGGAGAAGGAGGAGGAGGAGGAGGAGGAGGAAAAAAAAAGGGAAGATGTGAGGCTTTGTGGATAAGTGGTGATGGCGCGGAGGAAACTAAGAGGGCTGTCAGACTTAGGTGCCCTACAAAGATGGGATACACGTGTGGTGAAGGAGCGAGTCTTATGGCCTTCCCACGTCTGTATGGGAAAAATGTTGGGTAAGATTTCAAGAAGGAAAGTATAAGAAAGAGGCCAAGAGTGAGGAGGGGAAATAGTAGGAAGAAAAGAAAGAAGTCTTATGTATATAGTGACGATGTATGTGAGGATACTATGAGGACTATCAGTTATTTATTCATTTATTATTTCTAAGTAGTTTCTGTGCTGTGGTGTTGTCTGGTTTCTTATTTGTTAAACACTACAAAGCAATAATGAGGACGCACAACTAACACCGCGTCTGTTCACCACACCTGAAGGTTAAGAAAGGAGGGCTGAGTAATAAAGGTGGTATTAAAGAAAAATATTTATTAAAGTACATAGTGCCACCGACGCTTGGAAGAACACTGGATGGCGGCTGAGTGGAATGAGAAACAGGCGACAATCAGGCTACACTAAGACGGAAAGAGGCTTGTGACATTCGATGAAATGAACACAGTATGAAATAAATGCACGACCATCGGCTGTACTCCTTACCTCCTCCACACAGGTACAGTACACATCTGCATGTATACTTGGTTGAAAAAAAAAAAAGAATATAAACCCGCCTGCTCCTGCCGCCCCGCGCCCCGTGGCCAGGCGGCGAGGGCCCGGCGCCGCGTTACGGCCGGCGGTGACCCGGGGCGAGGGCAGGGCGGGTTGCCCAACACCCCAGTGACCCGCGCCACACCCTCCATCAGGTCACTGACAGTGTTGACCACCGCCTTCAAGCTTAACGTGTAATACAACAAGTAAATTGTTTCTTTATCTTTAATACAGTTACAGTGTTCGTAGATTATTCATATCAGTATTTACAATGTATGAGAAGTACGTACGTATATATGAACAACAGTGAGGATACACACTTGTAATTAGGAGTCCCTTGTTCCACTTTTCGTCCCTCCGTCCCCCTATAACCCTCCCATAACGGCTCTCCATTACCGCCACACTCACGCTGGTGTCTTGTGCTGGCTGAGAACACTGCTGCGCCTGGGGCTATGGCACGTGGTTCACGGAGTGCCACTGTGAATGGTGCAGGCTGCTGTGTCGCTGCCGCTACACAGGCGGGATTCGCTCCGGCACACGGTCCGGCCTCATTCAGTGTTATGCAAGCAGGCATCACTAAGCTAATATTGATATAAGACAAGTAATAATATCGATCATAACGATCATGACTTCAAACATTAAAGATAAAGACTAAGAAATAACAAATGAAAAATAACAGTAATGTTGGAAACAATCAAATATATTGCGTGTCAGGGCGCACAGCACAGCAATCAAAGCGCGAGTGTTGGAACACACACACACACACACACACACACACACACACACACACACCTGGAATGTGTCACACTTGTCACCGAGAGAGAGAGAGAGAGAGAGAGAGAGAGAGAGAGAGAGAGAGAGAGAGAGAGAGAGAGAGAGAGAGAATGTTTAAGTACACAAACATCACAGCGCCTTAGTAACGCGGTGATCTCGGTGATCATGACAAAACATACAAACAAACACACACACATACACACACACACACACACACACACACACACACACACACACACACACACACACACACACACACACACACACACTAGGATAGGACTGATGATTTTTCCCTCTTTATTTTACGTCTGGTTTGGAAGCAAACGAACATGGATAGCAGCGAGAGAAATGAAAGAAAGGAGAGAAAGAATAAAGAACACGCGGCGCTTGGAACAGTCATCCCTGTATCTGAGAACGTTTTTCTTTTCTTTTCTTTGTAATAATTCCTCGCTGACATCGCTCACTCTTAGGCAAAGTGTCTGAGTTTCGTAAAGGTTCTCTTCCACAAGTATTAACGTTAAAAAAATACCACTGTTATTTTCTTTTTCGTCTCCTATAAACGTGCAAGTCCTGAACCTTCAAATGTGATTATGTACAGTTCATTAAAGGTTTATTCTTTAATGACCTATTGATTTTCCGTCTCTATTCACATCACTGCTCGGAAAAATCTTAAAATGTAAAGCTATAAGGGTTGTCTGAAAGTAAAAAGATGAAAAGTACAAAGAAAGAGAAAAAGGAAAGAAAAAAAAGGACAAGAAGAACAAGAACAAAAGAAAAAGGACAAGGATAAGAAGAACAAGAAGAAAAAATAAAAGAACAAGAACAATAAGATGATTATACTGTGGTTGTTGGTGGTGGTAGTGATGGTGGTGGTGGTACTAGTGTTTGTGGCCTTGAACTGAATTGCACCGTTTTGAGATTTAGGCAGATTAACAGCGGATATCTAGTAGTGAGGCTAATATAATTTTCTCTCAGCTGCTTCGTTAGATATTCTCACAGTGGATTACTCTTCTACACTTTATCTATTTATCTATTTTTGTCCTCTATTTCATTCATCGGCAATATGTCTTCCTTCATTGCATTCATGGACCTTTTCTTTGCTCTTATTGGTTGGTTACGCGACTACATTTTATTTATTTATCTATTTTTTTTGTGTCCTCTATTTCATTCATCGCCAATACGTCTCCCTCCATTGCATTCATAAACCTTCCAATTGCTTTCCTTCTGCATAGCTGGTTACTCGTCTGCACTTTATCATTTATCTATTTTTGTGTCCTCTGTCACACCTATCACCACTGTCTCCCTCCATTGCGTTCATAAAACTTCTCTTTGCTCTTCCTTTCTCCTGCTTGGTGGGTCACTGTCACGTTCATAGATGTATAATATAAAGCTTTACTGAATCCGGTACAAAGTCAATCTCCTTGTACTCTCTTCAGGAATAGTTTCATATCATAAATTATTTTGATGGGTTTCTGATACTTTTTCCCACTGATGGCGCGGAATCCTTATAAAGCATTCCCTTGTCATAAACACGCCTTTAAAAAACCGTATTGATTTCCTCTCCAACCACTTTTGTACTCCCTTTACGACTACTTTCACAAGCCGTAAATACATTACTTTTCAGGTTGTCATTATTACTCTTCCTGCGATGAATCCTTATCAAACTTTCCCAAGTCATGAAGGCATATTCGAAAATCCCTAATGAATTTCACTACGATCATTTAGAAGTGGTCGAGTTTCCAGCACCGAAGCGTTTAATTAAGAGTGTGAAGCGCAGCACTGAATATGGTTGTGGTGTTAGTGGTGGCGGTGAAGTTTGCAGTGAAGACTCTTTCAAATGGCGCACATATTTTTCTTTCCAGGTTCTCATAAAAAGATTATTTTCTCTTTGATAGTGCAGAAACCTTATCAAACCTTACCTATAGACATGAAAACCAGCCTGAAGATCTCTACTGATCTTCACAATAGTCAGTTAAAAGTCAAAACGCGTAAGAGTACGAAGGATAGAACTACGTAAATAGGAGATGGTGGTGGTGGTGGTATGACTGACGTTTAGTGAATGAGGTTTAGCGAGGCAGCAGCAGCAGTGGAGTTCACTTGGTCGATCAGAAACGCGTGGAACCGTGTCAAAATTGGATACCTTTCACAAATTGCCACTTTTTTTCCTTCCTCGTCATTCACTTCAAAGAGAAACACGCCAGCTGTTGATATCCTTTTTTCGTTTCCTTTGGCCATGATCGGTCTGACTTACCCTCCTCCCTTCCCTTACGTCACGATGCTGAGGCTAATCCCGCAGGCCACTTTAATCTCTCTCTCTCTCTCTCTCTCTCTCTCTGGGCAGCAGCCAAGCGCCACCAACGCCTTAAGTTCACTAAGTATTGACTTAATTTCCTCGAGACAGCTAATCCATATTTAATCTCAAACTGAAGCTGGAAAACACGATCAAATTCTCAAATCTTCATGGAAAAATTAAATCAAGCACTGAACCAATAGAGTGTTCCTTAATAAGTCCGCTTCAGAAAGTACATTTTGTAGAGTTTAAGATAATGAATATTTTCAGGGAGCTATATTGCATTTTATCTTGAGTGTTAACACGTTTTATTTGAAAGGAAAGGGATTACAGCGTGCAAGGCTGACTTTTTTTGCAGCTTCCCTTTTATTTTCTTTATGTGCTGAGGTTCTCAAATGGTTTTCCTGATTCTAGTGACAGTTTAGCAAGGATTCTACAACATCAGTGAAGAAAACACTCATGAGAATCCTGTTTATCATTTATGTCCTTTGAAAATTATTTTTATGAGAGCCCGAAGCGTTTCAGAATATGTAGAGAGAGAGAGAGAGAGAGAGAGAGAGAGAGAGAGAGAGAGAGAGAGAGAGAGAGAGAGAGAGAGAGATTATTAGATAAACAATCACAAACATAAACAAATATGGATATAATAAAAGATAGACACATAGATAGACACGCAAACCGAAAAAGAGTTACAAGAAATAATAGGGTACGGTAAAAACTTTCTTAACGTTTATGGTTCACAGACGCCGGGAGCAAAGGAGTTTAACGAGAGAAACATCATGATAGAGTGGGCGTTTGTTACCAGAATTTTTCACCTCAATGACACACGGGCCGGCGAAGGAGTTAATTAAGGTTGTCGGGGTTGAGGCATGAATGGGAGGAAGGTTCAAGCGTTCAAGGTTCTGGTTTTAGCGTTTGTTATAATGATGGGTATGAAGGGTAGCTTAGGGTAGCAGAGTGGCAGGTTAAACGTATCGGCGAAATACCTCAACCACTTGGAACTGCCTCTAATATAAATAAGTGAAATTTTCAAGCCTTTTGTGTCTAATGATGACGTAACAAAGAGTCTATGGAAAGCAGTACCCAAGAAAACTCAAATAAACATTACTATATCGGCGCAGTACCTCCACAAGTTTGAACAGACTATGGCGAAAATAAGTGAGATTTTCAAGTCTTTCTATGCTTCTAATGATGGAGTAACTAAGGAAAGCAACACCAAAAGAGAGTTCAATATCAAGAACCTCAGATAGCTATTAATTCAGTACCTCGACCATTTTGAACAACCTCTAATGGAAATACGTGAGTTTTTCAAGTCTTTTATGCTTCTACAATGATGGTGTAACAAAGAGTCTACAATCACATGGAGAGCAACACCTAAGAGAACTCAGTTAAGCAACCCTAGAGCTTTTGAAAGTTGTCCTAATGAGAATAGAAACGTTTAGGCATATGGCGCAGCGGGTGATGTGTTGCGGGTGACGGCCAGTGTGTGTGTCATGGCTCCTGGGCAAGCGCCAAACTCCACCAAGGGCAAGAGGCGAATTAATCATCTATATCAGTCTCGCCGTGATGTGAGCTAATTCAGTTTAATCGTGAATCTTGGAAAACATTAGATTATCGACGTGTTTTTTTTTTCTTTTCTTTTTTTCCATCGTCCATAATTTGTCGGCTTTAAAAGTTACCGATACAGTTTTGACCGAGGCAGCTGAAGGTTATAGCTTGACTTACGCACACACACGCGCGCGAGCACACACACACACACACACACACACACACACACACACACACACACACACACACACACACACACACACACACACAATACAAACGGACACTTGTTTCAATAGCACTTGACACAACAATCAAGGTAGAAAGATTTATGTAAAACCGTCCTCTATATGCAGTGAGTTAATACTAATAAACAACTACACCATTCAAAACTAACACCAAGTGACGCGAGGCCAGCAGTGTGGGAGTGGTGGTGTGGCGGCAGCGGCGCGGAAGTGACCCGAGCGACGTCTTCTATTGTGAAAGAGACGCTGACTAGAGAAACACCGAGAGGAAAGCATGTGTTTACAACCAAGAAGACTGTAGGGCCTAGGGTAAGCAGCTTAATAAGGATAGTCAAAGAATACTATCATTTCCTCAAGACCAGATAACACAAACGCTCAGCTACACAAGACACAGCGACACACAATCGAGGACCATTAGTGGGGGAATCATTTGAAAGATGTGGATGTTAACAGATTTTCACGCACGTTACTCTCTGCCGTGGCTTCTGGGATGTAAAGGTGACCTCTGAGGAGAGGCAATGTAACAGGTGGCTGAAGAACGAGCGAAGGAGGGTTGGAGGTCGTGTATTACCATTTCAAAAGGATGGCGACAGGATCAAATTTTCAGACAAAACTCAAAAAAGTGGAAAACTCTCTGCCGTGTTGTTTACGAAAGAGTATCACGGCTCGGTATGAATGTTATGACAGATGTAGCAGACATGGAATAAACTTGATTTCGCTCCCCCTTAGAAGAAATGATACTGGATGCATACATAACACTACGCCGACAGCTTCACCGGGTCACAACAACGCGAGGGACGTCTGCCACTCCAGGGACGCTGTAGGCAGGATGAAGATGAACCAAGGAATAAATTTCTTTTTTCACCCTGTTCAAGGACAAGGCTTTACAGTCTGGACAGAGTGCCGCTGCTGCTGCGATCGGCAGACACCGTCAATTCCATTCCAGATGAGCGGATCACTGCTACCTTCCTTGCCCATCTGTGTGCCCGCCTGCTGGACCTCATGTGGAGATCAAGGCTGCCAGGGTGCTGCAGGTGGCATGGAGGAGGCGCCTGGTTCAGTGCCGCCTGGAGGAGCTGCGGGTCTGGACTGCAGGCCCTGTGGTGGTGCAGCAGTGGTGGAGGCAGCTGCTGCATGGGTGACGGCTGGCAGAATACAACCAGGCTGCTGTGGTGCTGCAGAGCTACTGGCGGTGCTGATGTTCCATCCACCTGCTGGACCAGGAGAGGCGGTAGCGTGTGGAGCAGAAGCAGCACCAGGCAGCAGTAACTCTACAGCAGATGTAGCGTGCATGAATGCAGCACAACACCTTCTCCATACTCGTCGTGCCGTGCTCACAATGCAGGCCTACACCCGAGGCTGGAGGTGTCGGCAAAGACTGGCAGTGATGGTGAAAACTGCTGCGGTGGTGAAGAGGCAGCTGGGCCGGGCAGTGATGGCACAATCCCGTAAGTCCCAGCAAGCAGTGGTAGTCGTACAGCTCTGCATCAAGATATGGCTGACACGGCGATGCTTTCTGCAGCACCGTAAAGCTGTTGTGGTCCTCCAGGCAGCCTTCAGGGCACACCAGCAGCGAAGGGAATACTTGAGATTAAAAAAAGCTTCTCTTCTGCTGCAGAGGTGTGGGAGGGAGAAGTTGCAGCAATAGTGGATCTTGGCCATGAAGGTGGAAGCTGCTGTTACCATGCATGTTGTTACAGTGGGTGGGTAGGGAGGAAGCACTACCGGTCTGTCCTCCATAGTGTTAGGGCTATCCATGCCATGTGAGGACTTGGCAGGAGGGACACAAGACTAGGGAGCATTTCTTGGCCACCCGATAGGCAGCCATCACTGCTCAGTGATTGTACAGAGCCAGACAACAGCGCTTGTACCACAGCGCTTGTACCACAAGGAGCAGAACAGAGCAGCAACTATACTCCAAGCACAGGTGGCTGGGCTACCATTCCTTCCTCCGCCAAAGAGTGGCAGCTGTCACTATACAGCAACACTTCAGGTTTCGATAAATTATGACTCTTCCAAGCTTCTCCCTGCATCTCAGGAGTCACAAGGCAGCCAATCAGATCATCTAATTCTTTTGAAAATCTTAGACATTACACGATCTACTCTACTGATACTTGTGTACAAAAATATATACATTTGATATTTTCTTACTTTCCTACTTAACGGGGCACAGAAGTGGGCTTTTTTTTATACTTGCCCTTAACATGTCTTTCATTATGTAACCAAAAGTCACGGAGAAAATAATAAGAAAATTCTACATCTTGTTCTACGACTTGATAAAGGATTAAAGGTAAAACGCTTGTTAACTGAGAATCACCGATTTTCATCATACAAATGAGCATTTCGTAAACTTACAACACCTGCTAAGCGACGCCAAACACCTGGCTGAACAGATGCACAACAAATGGAAGGAACACATGGCAGGTGAGTGACCTGAGGGACTAAAAGATCAGACGAAACGGATGCGTGGGAAATATTACCAGCGTAACATGAAGAAAGTGCAAGTAACTGGTTAAAATCGCTGTACTTGGTTATCGTTTCCTCTTTCTGGATAAGAGGAAGCGCTGTACAAGGGAATGCAGCAGTTTTGCTCCACACGTGGACGCTTGCCACTGTCCCCATTCACAACAACACAGCAAGCACAACTATCTGATTTCAAACATGTACTAAATCTGGGAGGACACAGTTGACAGCCACATATTCGGTATGGTAGAAAATTAGTCAATAGTTTTGTTGGAATGTTTCACAGTACGTAACGTGTAGCACCTGGCAGGTTCAGGTGGAGGGAGAGCGAGCGAGGGAAGGTGGCACACCAATTTATCATAGATTGGTGGCACCGTACTTATTACTAGAGCCCTCCAGTCCCTCCTTGAGCCTATCCATGGTGCGGCGCAGTAGGGCCGTGAAGGCATTACGAATGTCCTTGCTGAAGAGGAAGTACAGAATGAAGTTGAGGCCGAAGTTAAGAAACTCTAAATTATTGGCGATGGCGCGGAAAATTTGGAAGTTGAGATCTTTCCTCTTGTCGTCACTGAAGGTGAGAGAGAGGATGGCGGCGGGAATGTTGGTAATGAAGAAAGCAACGATGATGGAGACGAGCAGCAGCACCAGCCGCCGCTCCATGTCGTGCCGCCGCTCGCTCATGCCGTGCCGGGGCGGCGGGACAGGGGCCGGCGCCGCTGAGGGGCGGAAAGGGAAGCAGTGAGCTGAGGTACATCCACAGTAACGGAAAGATACAGGTATGTCACACAATAACAATACTAATAATGGCAATGATTAAATGTCATATCTGTAATAAGTATGTTTGAGGTAATGAAGTGTCAGATATACACTGTAATGTCTTTTCAAGTGAGGAGTCTGATGATCAATGCAATCAACGTCTGTGAGCTTGAAGGCGTTGCATCACTAAAGTTCTCACTAACCTGAGACATTCATGGCGGAGAGAACGATTGTCTCCTCTTGGCCTCGGTTGATAGAAGAATTCTTGGAACTGCCTACCTCCTCCCCCGTCAACACCGGTCTGTAACCATTTACTACCGGGGTGGAGACGCCTTCAGGAGTGCACTTCCCGCTCAATACGTGCCCATTGTTATTGTTGAGGCCTTGAGGATCTACTAAGTTGTCTTCCTTCTCTAGGGTGTAACTGTCAGTATAGGGGACTGGGTGGCTGGGTTGCACAACATTGGTGACAGCAGCGGTATTGTCGTCTAAAGGTGAATCAGAGGAGGGTGCGACCATTATTGGTGCTGCTTTTTCGGTGTTCTTTTCCACCTGGCCGTTAGTGGGGGAGGGATTGACCACGGTAGAATTGACGTTGCCCTCGAAATACGACTGGGAAGGAATGGCAGACACCTCGCAGCTCATGCCACGAGACAGTAGGAGACGACGTCGGCTGATGCGCTTGAACTCAATGATGATCCACGTATTAAGGACTCCAAGCAGCACGGCCGGCGCGAACCTGAAATAGTTTTCCTTGTAACTTGTACTGTGTATGCATGAGTAAGGTATCAAGCATTTGTGTGAGGCAGCATGTAGTAACTCTAACCCATGAAGTGCTTAGTAAATACGTTCCACAGAAATAGCAGCAGTCATTCTTCACGGATTCGATAAAAAAAAACTTCAGGCATTTAGTGACAACATTTAAGGCCTCTAAATATGCATTTTAGGCATTCAATTACATGGGATCGAGACTCCAAGCATCAAGCTTTATGACAATGAACATTGATATCGATAGCAATCTTCACACAATAGTCAGGGTACATACAAGGCAATGAGCGTCTCACTTCGTAATGCAAGGTATAAAATGCTAGGAGTCCTGGCTAAACAAATACAAAACACTGAGGACACAGCATACCGAGGAACTCTAGTCGGAACCGTCAGCTCGATATGCCAACACAAAAAACTCCTGTGCATGCAATTATCACCATTCACATGCTTGGTTTATCTTGATGTTTTAAAGCCAAAGCATCAATCTGAAGCTAAAGCAAAACCTTCATCCACTCAGTAAGTGAGTAAAAAGGAGCAAGCAAAGGAAGCACTCAAGACGAACACAAGAAAGAAAATAAAGGCAACATGTAGGACCAAACAAGCACGCGGAGTTGGAACTGACAAGCCTACCTGACGCAGATCTCCAGGAGGTATTCATAGACCACGAACCACCTTGTCGACACCACCTGCACGTTTTCCTTGATCAAGAAGCGATCGGGAGACATGCCCGAGGGGACCACCATCTTATAGAAAGCCATAGGAATGTAGATAATGAAGGCGATGATGAAGGAGAAGGCGATCCTGACGGAGGCGACATAGTGGCTGTGCAGGTTGCGATAGGTGCGGGGGTAGCACACGGCCACGAAGCGATCAATGCTGAGACCAACCACGATGTACACGCTGGAGGCGATGAGTGCGTTGCCCACAGGAACCTGCAGAGGGAGAGTGGCGGGGTGACGATGGTTGCACGACAGTAATGAGGAGGCATGAAGGGTGAAAACGGTCTAGCGGATGTGAGGAACGTGGAAGACACAGGAGATGGGTTGATGGTGAGAGATGAGGAGGTGAAGAGGAACGGTGAGAGATTAAGAACTGTTGGTGAGGAGTGAAGGGGAAGTGAAGTGAAGTGAGGCGATTAACACACACACACACACACACACACACACACACACACACACACACACACACACACACACACACACACACTGGCTTCACAAGCCAGAGGATCGGGGTTTGATTCCCCGGCCGGGTGGAGATATTTGAGTGTGTCTCCTTTCACGTGTAGCCCCTGTTCACCTAGCAGTGAGTAGGTACGGGATGTAAATCGAGGAGTTGTGACCTTGTTGTCCCGGTGTGTGGTGTGTGCCTGGTCTCAGGCCTATCCGAAAATCGGAAATAATGATCTCTGAGCTCGCTCCGTAGGGTAACGTCTGGCTGTCTCATCAGAGACTGCAGCAGATCAAACACACACACACTTAATAACATAAACACAGACACGCTACGTAGATATACCTTGAAGCTAAGAAGAAAACAACACAAAAGTAAAAACAACAATATCAAAGACTTTCTCACGTGAAAGAAAAACAACAAAACAGCAGAAAATCACAGCGGAAAACACACAAAGTTGTCACATAAGAGAAAAAGAATTACCAATGTTGCTAAATATAAATCTTCCCTTTATATTTTTTTTTCTGTCATCAACTCTTCTCCACTAAGCCTTTTGTTACCATCCGTTTTTCTCTTCCACCTCCTTTTCCTTTCCTACACTCATTCTACTTACTTTTCTGCCTCCCAGCCCACGCCTCGTTTCACTGTTTACACAAGGGTCTGTCAAGGGCGCCAGCTGCCTCCCTCCCACTTGGTCTCCCTCTCCTCGTCACAATCTATTAGCACTACCGTCACGTTTACACGCCTTCCTCCTTGCTCACAATCACTCCTATCTCAAGATGTATCAGGGTAGTTATAATGGTTGTTGTGCTGTTATTGTTG
This sequence comes from Portunus trituberculatus, assembly GCF_017591435.1. Classification (NCBI taxonomy): domain Eukaryota; kingdom Metazoa; phylum Arthropoda; class Malacostraca; order Decapoda; family Portunidae; genus Portunus; species Portunus trituberculatus. Next base: position 9,875,533 of record NC_059293.1, read on the forward strand.
GAATTACTTTTTTGGTTGATGTTGTGGTAGTAGTAGTAGTAGTAGTAGTAGTAGTAGTAGTAGTAGTAGTAGTAGTAGTAGTAGTAGTAGTAGTAGTTGTTGCAGTACTAATGGTAGCTATTATTTCTCTCTCTCACTCTCTCTCTCTCTCTCTCTCTCTCTCTCTCTCTCTCTCTCTCTCTCTCTCTCTCTCTCTCTCTCTCTCTCTCTCTCTCTCTCTCTCATCTAATTCCTCGTTAAGCCTTCATTTTTTTTCTCTCGCTCTCCTCATCGTCATCCTCATCCTCAGCCACATCTCAGTCCATTTCTTCTTTCCTTTTGTTGTCTCGCCTCTGCACTCTTACCAAACCTCCCCCGCCTCTATATATTCTTAGGTTCCTTATCGTAGGCGCCGTTATTTATTTTCTGGGGTATTGATAGATATTTTCAGAACATTTTTTTCTCTCTGATCCTCTTCCTTTGTCCTTATTTTTTTTTCTATCCCTTATTGTCGTCATCTTCGCTTTCCTTTGATTGCTTTTGTGGTTAACCCAAACACTTCATTATATATTCTTTTCCCCCAAGCCTCACACTTCGGATATTTTCATCTGTGTGCTCTTTGTCCTTAATCTTTTCTCTCTCACTAGAGTTTCAGATAAGCATCACTCTCTCTCTCCCCGTCTTCGTCCGTCCCTATTTATACCGCTTAGGTGGTGAATGTAATTTTTGTCACCCTTCGTGTTCGCTTGATTTTATTTTTCAGGCGCATCATATTTCCTGATACTCGTCTTGTTGTTAATTTTTCTCCTCGTTACGCTGCACTTTCACGCTTGGCTCGATTTACATTTTCACTTGCGATGTATTTCAGTACACCCTTTCCTTTCTTTATTTATTTCTCCTCAGGCATCACATTCATGCTGGACACTTTACTCTTCTTTTCTTAATGGCGTTATTTTAACCAGGATTATTTTCAGACGCCACAGTGATCATTATAAATCTGGTTTTCATGTATGTATATATGTATATATATATATATATATATATATATATATATATATATATATATATATATATATATATATATATATATATATATATATACTTCCTGCCTTTGAATGTGATAAATATTTATTTGATTTTTACTAGAATCATGAAAACCCACTAGAAGCCCCTATATGGACTATAACTTCCATTAAAGCCTATAAAAGGTAGCCAAGATGTGTTTTACTGTCTAATTCTCTCTCTCTCTCGTGGTTTCCTCTCAATTCAATTAAGTAGTCTTTACAGATGTGGATTATTATTTGAGTGTTTGAATTTAAACCAAAAAGTACTGAACAAATGGACAAGTTTTTAGTTTCTATAATTTCACGTTTGTCTTTAAGTTGGTCTAGTACTGAAACGCCACTAACACTCAAAGCCTCTCAAATGAATAAAGTAATCTTGTACAAATACGATACAGATAACAATTGTGAGATGTAAAACGCAAAACCAAGAAATTGAACGAACAGTGAAGGTACGTACGTTCAATTTTTACCTAATCTGCAAAATTGCCAAGTGTTTGCCAAGTGCCACCACCAGTCACTGCATTAAGAACACAACACTTAGGCGCATACTGAAAGACCGTGAAAGACGTAAACTAAAAGCTTTCATGGGAGGTGAGGTGGAGACTGAACGCCGCCCCTTGATGTCCCCTGCCACACACCCATCCAACACGCCGCGCCCACGCACCCTCTCCTTCCCCCGTTGGTAAATATTAGGTTGGCCGTCACTCTCTGCCCAGCTGAGGGCGTCCGGCACTGGAGGAGTCTGACAGCTCAAGGTCTTGTTAGTGTTGTTTATCCCCGTGACCTACCAATGCTTTCGTGGGTACGCCCTAACCTGCCCCACGGTGTCTACGGTTTCAGATATCCTGCTTCTACATGGTTCTTAGTCTGTCTCTTAATCTACCTGCGCCCTCTATACACCTCGGTCTTTACTTCTCAATCTACCTTCTCTTGTATACCCGTGGCTATTATTCAGTATCATATCTCTACCTGTGTCTCTACCTGTATCTCTTAAGGGTCTCAGAGTAAGCGAACCTATGCACACTGGTAGAGCTCATCAAGGTCAAGCATTATTCTGTCACTGGTGTTGGTTCTGTTGTTCCTGGTATTGACTTTACAATAGCACCACATGTCGAAATTTTATTCTGGTTTCATTGTTATTACTATTACCACTACTGTTACTACTACTACTACTACTACTACTACTACTACTACTACTACTACTACTACTACTACTACTGCTGCTGCTGCTGCTACTGCTGCTGCTTCTGCTGCTGCTACTACTACTACTAACAATAATAGCAATAATAATAAGAAAAAGAATAACAATAACAACGCTATTACCAAAGCTATTACAATTACTACAACAACGTCAACAACAACAACAACCGTCACCACCACCACCCACCACCACTACTCTCAAGACACCAATTCTCCTTACCATAAAAAACCTTTTTATCATCACACATTGTTCCCAGGGCCATACAACTGCCCAGCCCTCTCTTCTCCCAAACAGCCACGCGCGCCAAGAAAACTAAACAGGATCTCTCACATTGAACTCTAAGGATATCAAATGGCTTCTGTTTGTCACTAACTACTGATGGAGTTGGGATAGAGTTTCCCTGGGCTTACCTCGATGTGAGCGAAGTACAGAGCTGCGGCGTAAGGAACTGGCGTGGCGTGGGAGTGCAAAGTGAAGGGAAGAAGCACCACACATACCAGAAGGTTCGCTACAGCCAGCCACATGAGATACCTGAGGAAGAGAACGATACATACTATATACGGTAGTTAACACCAACTTTCTATCCCTCCTGAAGGTGTGTGTACGGTGGATATTTGAACTCGGTGCATTAGAGGCTTTTAGAAGCACCACACACTAGAACAGTGGTTCCCAAAACTTTTCCTGAGTGAGTACCACTTGGAGGTCCCGTACAATCCCCGAGTACCACCTGGTTCCAGAAGAACTCAATTCCAGCAAATATCAATTTATTCACAAATAGAACACACAAATGAACTAACAACAATGAACACAATTCGATTTAATGCGAGGGATGCATCTATTTCTTCTCCACCGGCTGATCGATGCCAGATTATCTTGTATAAGACAATTTTTTTTTATCTGATAAATGAATCCATTTGATTTAAAATAAAAATCACATGTGATCTGGAAAGTGCTCATGTACAATATAGGTTGGGAACCACTGCACTAGAATGTTTGCTATTACTAGCCACATAAGGTAGAGGAGGAAGGAACGAAACATATCACATTCAAAGGTCAATAGTAACTTTCTGGTCCTTGTGAGGCTGTATGGTGGGGGATATTGTGACAGTGTTTGGTAAGGGACTGAATGGTACAGCGGGTGGCTTTAAAAGGAAGTAGTTCTATCTCATTGCTTGATCAATGGGACAAGGCAGTGGAGCAAAAGATCTTAATATAAATGTAGTACAAAATATTTTCTCTTCACGTTGGAAGACACATGCTCACCAAAGGCTGCCACCTTTGTACCGGCACGAAGATACAAAAGAGTGATATAATCAAATTAGCGTGAAAAGTACATATATATATATATATATATATATATATATATATATATATATATATATATATATATATATATATATTTTTTTTTTTTTTTTCAATATGGAGTTTCAAGGATATCATAAAAGGAAAAGTTATTTAACCTGTGTTGCAATTTACTCTAATAATCTAAGTAGGTATTCATTTTACATTAACATCATGTAAACTCCATTTAATCTTTTGTAGTACATTCTGTATAACCATGTTTCTAATACGAGGGTTAACTGGTCTATCTCTTCCTCATGTATGGTGATGCATCTGCAGGAACACTAAGGAGGCAGTGTAAGTGATAGAAATCTGAATGGAAGTAACATTATATTCGACCTGCGAGAAATATCAAACATTTTCATGGTTCAGTCTTCTCTGTTGTGAAATCTGAGGACACGAGATGAAATATAAGAAATAAAAAAAACATAGAAAACTGAAGTGTATTTATTGTTCTACAGCATGAATCAACGGATGTTACAATTCTTTTATCTCACGCAGGCTAGCTGGATTCATGTCAAGACTGAAACAAAAAGAGTAACTGAGTGTGCTACATGTTCCTCCTGCATGGGATGGAAGGAAGGATCTCGGACCATCCATCTACCAGTGATAAATAATTAGCACAGGGTGTAGAGGCAACATGTGAAGGAAACGACCAGGACACTTCACATAATGGAGGAAGTGTGTCTGTAACTCTGAAGCGCAGAAGTGATTTAATATATTACCATTTTTTTATGGGTAGTGATAAATTTAGTACCTCAGCCCTTCCCTTCCATAATCCTGATGAAATCCTCTGATTTATGATGTCATTACTTTCTACTGGTGTTGGCAAACTTATATACCTCAGCCCTTACCTTCACAAACTGATCAACTAATGAGTGATTATCATTTTGTTCCAAAGTTTTTTATATCACTATAAAATCTTCGCGTCATGTCGAAAACAATGATCGCATGATTTTAGAACTAACATGCCTATTTTTCTTAAAGAGTAAAATCACCGTTGAATTCCTGTCACGTATATGGAACACCACTAAATCAAACTATTGTTTTCGTACATCTATGTAACCTAAAATCTTCCTCTATTTAAGTCAAATTTAGCAGAGAACAATAAATCTGTCGTCAGCATTGATTTCTTGTCACCATAAACAATTATTTTCTATTATGTTTGTATTCAACCTACATTTTCTTTTTCATTCGTATAAAGTTTAGCAGAGAACAATAAAAGAGACTTTTAACATTGTTTTTCGTCATTATTAACTCATACTATCATTAACTGTATGTCTATATGACCTCCAGTCTCCTTCCATTCATATAAAGATATTAGAGAACAGCAAAAGTGACACCGATCATGAATTTCCCATTAAACCAACACACTAAAACCCACAAGTTTCAATATGAATACATCCCCATTTCGTTTTCAGGGTTAGCAGAGAGCAGAGGCCTCCCACGTCAGCCAAAGAAAAGGAAGGAAAGCAGACTGAAGAGACAGGATAAGAAAAGTTAGAGATCTCGTGTTGATTCTGGGAAGGACGCCAAACGTGTGGGAGACACGAGGGTCTATTTATGAGATTCTTCGGAAGGCAATAGAAGCCATAGTGGACACAGATGGGAGAAGCTGGTGTTGACACGGCGGGGAGGGACAGACGGACAGATGGACGAACAGACAGACAGACAGACAGACAGACAGACAGACAGACAAACTGAGAAATCTATCAATAAATAGAAACACAAAAACACACACTGACAAACAAAAACGACAAACAAACAGAAATAAAGTAACCGAACGACAAAACAAACAGCAAAATCAAGCCTGACACACAGACAGACAAACAAATAAAACAAACACGAACAAACAAACATTTGGGGAACAACAGGGACACCGAAAAAAATAAATGACCTCTGTGTGTGTGTGTGTGTGTGTGTGTGTGTGTGTGTGTGTGTGTGTGTGTGTGTGTGTGTGTGTGTGTGTGTGTGTGTGTGTGTGTGTGTGTGTGTGTGTGTGTGTGTGTGTGTGTGTGTGTGTGTGTGTGTGTGTGTGTGTGTGTGGTAAAGAGAAGGAAAGATAAATAGAGACAGAAAGAGAGAAAAAAAAAACATATAGAGCAAAAGAGATCAAGAAAAAGAAAACTTCCTTAAAAACCTAAGTCTTTACCTGGAGGAAGAAGCAAGTAAGAGCTTGATCCCTATTGAAAGACATGACGAAGTGAAAGGACTGTATGCATCTTATCACCTGGAGAAGAACCAAAGAGTGTCGGTCTATCCAAGTCACACCAGGATAATAGCTAGACGTGTTGGGTTGTTCGAGTGTGGCCAGTGTCCGGTGATTTCAGCTACCAACACAGGTACTCCAAGTGGTAAGCCAGTAGACGGGTTAACTGCAAGCTTGTACTGAAGGACACAGCGCCGCTTAGATAGATGAGTGTTTACCAGTGCCCTGTGTCTTTTCTCGAGAAAGCATGAGAAAATTAGGAAAGAAGGAGGAGGAGGAAGAGGAGGAGGAGGAGGAGGAGGAGGAGGAGGAGGAGGAGGAGGAGGAGGAGGAGGAGGAGGAGGAGGAGGAGGAGGAAGTGATTGTGGTAGTAGTGGTGGTGGTAAAAAAAAAGAAAGCAAAATTTTACAACTATGACTTGCTTTTTTACTTTTATCTATTTTTGTTGCACTTGATTCTCTCTCTCTCTCTCTCTTTTTCTCTCTCTCTTCTCTCTCTCTCTCTCTCTCTCTCTCTCTCTCTCTCTCTCTCTCTCTCTCTCTCTCTCTCTCTCTCTCTCTCTCTCTCTCTCTCTCTCTCTCTCTCTCTCTCACTCCAAAGCGTCCACCCTTGTAGCTCACCATTTCAACAGCTTCCTCTCTCAGTCAGCCTCTCAGCCTTCCTTGATTCAAAGACAAGTAATCAGCAAAAGCCTGTATCTGGGAAACTCGCCACCTGACACTATCAACACCTCTCTCCCTCTGGATTTTAGATAGAACTCCTATTTTTCTTCCCCTTTTTTCTATGTTCTTCAGGTCATTCACCTTCTCCTCGTCTGATCCTTCCATTAACGAGTTCCATTTCTCCTTCCTCGCCTTTGTGCAGCATCCAGGTTTTATTGCTTTATTTACCATATTTTCTCGCCTCTCGTGGGATTTGGACCGTGGCGACACTGGTTGGCTGTTTGTGTTTATTTATTTTGGTGTGTCGGTTTTTCTTCGTCTCTCTCCATTCCGTTCGTTTTCTTTTTCTGTTTTCTTTACCTTCACTCACTCACTCACTGACCCGTGCTCTATTTTGCCAAGAGTTTGTTTTTGTTCCCCTGAACTTCCTTCACTTACGGTTTGTCCTAGTTCTCTTTATTTTTGTTTTCCAATTCCTCCTCTCCTCCTCCTCCTCCTCCTCCACCTCTTTTTTTCTCTTATTCCTCCTCCTCCTCCTCCTCCTCCTCCTCCTCCTCCTCCTCCTCCTCCTCCTCCTTCTCCTCTTCTTCTTCTTCTCTTAGCTCGTTTTCTTAGTTCTCTCTCTCTCTCTCTCTCTCTCTCTCTCTCTCTCTCTCTCTCTCTCTCTCTCTCTCTCTCTCTCTCTCTCTCTCTCTCTCTCTCTCAGACAGACAGACAGACAGTGAAGGAGGTATGTGTAGTAAACAACACATAGGGAAATCAGCAAAGGAACTCTATTTTAATCTTGTTGATGAAGGGATGAAATAGAATAAGAAATAAGGTGAGACTGCATGATGAGCTTTTGTTGACCTTTTTCTGTAATGGTCGTAACTTTTGTCTTATTAGGATGAGTGAGATGATTTATTTAATTAATTTATTTCAGCTTCAATTATAATCATTTTTTCGTTTTTTCTTTGTTTTCCATTGCCATCTTTTTATACGTCTTGTTATGAAGTTATTCTATTTTTTTTTCAGTAGTAGTAGTAGTAGTAGTAGTGGTGGTGGTAGTGGTAGCAGCAGTAGTAGCAGCAGTAGTAGTAGTAGTAGCAGCAGTGGTGGTGGTGGGTGGTGGTGGTGGTGGTGCAGTAGCAGTAGTAGTAGTAGTAGTAGTAGTAGTAGTAGTAGTAGTAGTAGTAGTAGTAGTAGTAGTAGAAATAGTGTTGTTGTTGTTGTTATAATAATAATAGTAGTAGTAGTAGTAGTAGTAGTAGTAGTAGTAGTAGTAGTAGTAGTAGTAGTAGTAACAGTAGTAGTAGTAGTAGTTGTTGTTGTAGTAATAATAGCAGTAGTAGTATCATCATTATCATTATTATTTATTTACCAATTTATCTATGTATCTATTTTAATTCATTTTACCTATCTATTCATTCATCTTCATTCTTCTGTCCTCTTTCTTTTTTTCAGATATCACGAGACTGACAGGCAACAAGTTTGAAATGCCACACATTTCTAACCTGTGAACATCCTCTATGGCGC